>NC_050570.1:4062151-4127151 GCF_013265735.2 Oncorhynchus mykiss | reverse complement strand
GTGTGTGCGTGCGTGTGTGCGTGTGTGCGTGTGTGTGTGTGTGCGTGTGTTATCAGCAGCTCTGCTTTACTTCATTGACCAATGCTGTGACAGTGAGCCAATCACTGCTTGTTGTCTTGTTATCCAGATAAATGTTGTTACCTTTGGATTGTTTTTATGGAATGACAGGTCGCCTAGCGACAGACCTAACAATCTCCAGAGAAAGAGATTCTTTCCTGTTTCCTAAATTAACATATACTATATTATAATATAGATCCTTTTCAAAAATGCATCGCAAAATGTAATTACCCAACACACTGTGTTGAACCAATGTGGAATAGACGACGAATTAACGTCTGTGCCCAATGGGCAGTCAGTTACGTTGCATAATTTACATAATATGTAGATAGTAATATCTGGGTTGAACCAACGTGGAATAGACGACGAATTAACGTCTGTGCCCAATGGGCAGTCAGTTACGTTGCATAATTTACATAATATGTAGATAGTAATATCTGGCCAGTGTTTAGCATGTGGCAACTTTGTCCTCTAGCAAGATATCATTTGCTGAGTTGTGTTTGATCCAGTAATGTTACATGTGTGAGTTGGTGACTTATCGAGATCAAAAAAATGATTATTCTGGTGAGAGGTCTACAGGTTACAGCTGAACGCAGTCAGGTTTCAGCCCTTCCAGATCCACGGTCAACTCTCTGCTCTCTCTAGTCTACAGGTGGAGCAATTACAGATGAACGCAGTCAGGTTTCAGCCCTCCCAGATCCACTGTCAACTCTCTGCTCTCTAGAGTCTACAGGTGGAGCAATTACAGCTGAACGCAGTCAGGTTTCAGCCCTCCCAGATCCACTGTCAACTCTCTGCTCTCTCTAGTGTCTACGGTCCCCCTCCCAGATCCACTGTCAACTCTCTGCTCTCTCTAGTGTCTACGGTCCCCCTCCCAGATCCATGGTCAACTCTCTGCTCTGTCTAGTCTACGGTCCCCCTCCCAGATCCACGGTCAACTCTCTGCTCTCTCTAGTCTACGGTCCCCCTCCCAGATCCACGGTCAACTCTCTGCTCTCTCTAGTCTACGGTCCCCCTCCCAGATCCACGGTCAACTCTCTGCTCTCTCTAGTGTCTACGGTCCCCCTCCCAGATCCACTGTCAAATCTCTGCTCTCTCTAGTCTACAGTCCCCCTCCCAGATCCACTGTCAACTCTCTGCTCTCTCTAGTGTCTACGGTCCCCCTCCCAGATCCACGGTCAACTCTCTGCTCTCTCTAGTCTACGGTCCCCCTCCCAGAAGTTTCAACACATTCATATGAAGATGGTTGCTATCCCTTTATAATCTCTACATAACATGTTGACAAACTCACTGTGGAATGTGATAACTTCAAATGTAGTATTTCTGTTTGAATAGTATTTTTTTATACTCTATCTTTATGTTATCTGTCAATGAGTTTCAGGACCAACCCCACTGTAAATAGACTAGGCTACATTCACTACGTAAGCTAGAACAAAGTCAGCTATTCTCAGATGCTATTTACGGGAAATATAAGTAAATGAATGTGGCTAAAAAATGAGCTGCTATTTATTTATTTTATCTTTATTTAACTAGGCAAGTCAGTTAAGAACAAATTCTTATTTTCAATGACGGCCTAGGAAAAGTGGGTTAACTGCCTTGTTCAGGGGAACAGTGGGTTAGCTGCCTTGTTCAGGGGAACAGTGGGTTAACTGCCTTGTTCAGGGGAACAGTGGGTTAACTGCCTTGTTCAGGGGAACAGTGGGTTAACTGCCTTGTTCAGGGGAACAGTGGGTTAACTGCCTTGTTCAGGGGAACAGTGGGTTAACTGCCTTGTTCAGGGGAACAGTGGGTTAGCTGCCTTGCTCAGGGGAACAGTGGGTTAGCTGCCTTGTTCAGGGGAACAGTGGGTTAGCTGCCTTGCTCAGGGGAACAGTGGGTTAACTACCTTGTTCAGGGGAACAGTGGGTTAACTGCCTTGTTCAGGGGAACAGTGGGTTAACTGCCTTGTTCAGGGGAACAGTGGGGTTAACTGTCTTGTTCAGGGGAACAGTGGGTGAACTGCCTTGTTCAGGGGAACAGTGGGTAAACTGCCTTGTTCAGGGGAACAGTGGGTTAACTGCCTTGTTCAGAGGAACAGTGGGTTAACTGCCTTGCTCAGGGGAACAGTGGGTTAACTGCCTTGCTCAGGGGAACAGTGGGTTAACTGCCTTGCTCAGGGGAACAGTGGGTTAACTGCCTGATTCAGGGTGAGAACAACAGATTTGTACCTTAACTGTCCACTGCATATCTGCTTGTTTATTACTGCGTTAACATATTTTGACGTGCGGGTGGCTGCTGGACACAAACAGTCATCTAACCTCAGACACTGTCAGCGGTCTCCAAGTTCTCTCTCTCTGTTTTATTCAAATGAAATCCTGGATCCTGGTTACAATGTTGAATTGACACTGACCTGCTGAGGGTGACAGCTTCTCATATCAGGTCAATATCGCCATCTACTGGACATTAAAGGTCAACGCCGTCTACTGCACCATGACCTGGCATTTAAACAAAATCAATCAAATCAAATGGAAATCATTTGTAAATGCATCAAAGTAATGCATTTACATTTGTATTGGATTACCGTGTCAATAAACATATATTTGATCATGAATAGCATCCGGTACAATGTCTGCATTTGATTTCACCAGCTGAGAAACGTGTCATTCAACTACAGGATCTCCAGGCTACCAGCAGAAAAACTACCAGTATTTTATTTTACTGGGGGACTTTCACTTTTACTTCAGTCATTTTCTATTAAGGTATCTGTACTTTTACTCAAGTTTGACAATTGGGTACTTTTTCCACCACTGACACGAAGTCGTAAGATGTCCAGCTAGTGATTTGTTATGCTAACAAGCTAGCGAGAAGTTGCATAGGGAAATATCTGGACACTGTCCTGTTACCTCCATTTCCTCTCCTTCCTGCTCTGTTCCTCTCTTCCTGCTCCTCTATCTATCTATCTAACAGGTGAAACATAGTACAGCCAGGTGTCTCAGTCGTGAGAGAGGGAGGGAGAGAGAGAGAGAGAGAGAGAGAGAGAGAGAGAGAGAGAGAGAGAGAGAGAGAGAGAGAGAGAGAGAGAGAGAGAGAGAGAGAGAGAGAGAGAGAGAGAGAGAGAGAGAGAGAGAGAGAGAGAGAGAGAGAGAGAGAGAGAGAGAGAGAGAGAGAGAGAGAGAAAGGGAGCGAGAGTTTCCCATCTCTGTATGTGATGGGAAAGTGTGCATATCAGTTTGTTAAGGGTTGGTATTTGATGGGAAGGTGTGTATATCTCCACTCAATCCCAGACCAATGTGTACGCACAACTTCTAGTGGTTGATCAACTGTATTGCAAGCAAATATTATTATTATTTTGGTGGGGAAATGGGAGGTGTTTGATTCACAGGAATTATAATAATACCGGTAATAAAATCAGCAAAAATATAAAACTGAAGCATTTGCCGTCGGTAAGGAGAAAACACAGCAGCACGTCTCTTAATGTGTTTATTTTACATTTATTATATAGGCCTGAATCATAATCATGTAGCAGGACATGTCTCTCCTGTTATATAGGACATGTCTCTCCTGTTATATAGGACATGTCTCTCCTGTTATATAGGACATGTCTCTCCTTTTATATAGGACATGTCTCTCCTGTTATATAGGACATGTCTCTCCTGTTATATAGGCCATGTCTCTCCTTTTATATAGGCCTGAATCATAATCATGTAGCAGGACATGTCTCTCCTTTCATATAGGCCTGAATCATAATCATGTAGCAGGACATGTCTCTCCTGTTATATAGGACATGTCTCTCCTGTTATATAGGACATGTCTCTCCTGTTATATAGGACACGTCTCTCCTTTTATATAGGCCCGAATCATAATCATGTAGCAGGACATGTCTCTCCTTTTATATAGGACATGTCTCTCCTGTTATATAGGACATGTCTCTCCTGTTATATAGGACACGTCTCTCCTTTTATATAGGCCCGAATCATAATCATGTAGCAGGACATGTCTCTCCTTTCATATAGGACATGTCTCTCCTGTTATATAGGACATGTATCTCCTTTTATATAGGCCTGAATCATAATCATGTAGCAGGACATGTCTCTCCTTTTATATAGGACATGTCTCTCCTGTTATATAGGACATGTCTCTCCTTTTATATAGGACATGTCTCTCCTGTTATATAGGACATGTCTCTCCTGTTATATAGGACATGTCTCTCCTGTTATATAGGCCCGAATCATAATCATGTAGCAGGACATGTCTCTCCTTTTATATAGGACATGTCTCTCCTGTTATATAGGACATGTCTCTCCTTTTATATAGGCCTGAATCATAATCATGTAGCAGGACATGTCTCTCCTTTTATATAGGACATGTCTCTCCTTTTATATAGGACATGTCTCTCCTTTTATATAGGCCTGAATCATAATCATGTAGCAGGACATGTCTCTCCTTTTATATAGGACATGTCTCTCCTGTTATATAGGACATGTCTCTCCTGTTATATAGGACATGTCTCTCCTGTTATATAGGACATGTCTCTCCCTTTATATAGGCCTGAATCATAATCATGAAGCAGGACACGTCTCTCCTTTTATATAGGACACGTCTCTCCTGTTATATAGGACATGTCTCTCCTTTTATATAGGACACGTCTCTCCTGTTATATAGGACATGTCTTTCCTTTTATATAGGACATGTCTCTCCTTTTATATAGGACATGTCTCTCCTGTTATATAGGACATGTCTCTCCTGTTATATAGGACATGTCTCTCCTGTTATATAGGCCTGAATCATAATCATGTAGCAGGACATGTCTCTCCTTTTATATAGGACATGTCTCTCCTGTTATATAGGACACGTCTCTCCTGTTATATAGGACATGTCTCTCCTGTTATATAGGACATGTCTCTCCTTTTATATAGGCCCGAATCATTATCATGTAGCAGGACATGTCTCTCCTGTTATATAGGACATGTCTCTCCTGTTATATAGGACATGTCTCTCCTTTTATATAGGACATGTCTCTCCTTTTATATAGGACATGTCTCTCCTGTTATATAGGACATGTCTCTCCTTTTATATAGGCCTGAATCATAATCATGTAGCAGGACATGTCTCTCCTTTTATATAGGACATGTCTCTCCTGTTATATAGGACATGTCTCTCCTTTTATATAGGCCTGAATCATAATCATGTAGCAGGACATGTCTCTCCTTTTATATAGGACATGTCTCTCCTTTTATATAGGACATGTCTCTCCTTTTATATAGGACATGTCTCTCCTGTTATATAGGACATGTCTCTCCTTTTATATAGGCCTGAATCATAATCATGTAGCAGGACATGTCTCTCCTTTTATATAGGACATGTCTCTCCTGTTATATAGGACATGTCTCTCCTTTTATATAGGCCTGAATCATAATCATGTAGCAGGACATGTCTCTCCTTTTATATAGGACATGTCTCTCCTGTTATATAGGACATGTCTCTCCTTTTATATAGGACATGTCTCTCCTGTTATATAGGACATGTCTCTCCTTTTATATAGGACACGTCTCTCCTTTTATATAGGACATGTCTCTCCTGTTATATAGGACATGTCTCTCCTGTTATATAGGACATGTCTCTCCTGTTATATAGGACTGAATCATAATCATGTAGCAGGACACGTCTCTCCTTTTCTGACACGACTGGAATATTCCCGATACATAACAAATATTAGGCTACCTAGCTTGATCACATTTCTTTAGAGGTGTGGGCAGAATGTTTACATACCGAGCGGGGACATTGTTCACGGCATGCCGTGCCAAACACGGGCCACCGTGCATTCCGTCGACATTGATTGTCTATCGGAACAATTGAAAAGTAAATGTTGCCGACAACCCTCACCTCGCTCAGTCAAAGGTCAACCGTATCTCCAAAGTAAATAGACCGGTAGCCTATGATAGTATGGGTAGGCTACAGTATTTCTGTGCAATAGGAGCATGACATCATACCCTATTTAACCTCAATAGGAATAGAATAGGAACACAGTCCTATCATCACCTTCTCCACCATGAACACAGTCCTATCATCACCCCCTCCACCAGGAACACAGTCATCACCCCCTCCACCAGGAACACAGTCCTATCATCACCTTCTCCACCAGGAACACAGTCCTATCATCACCCCCTACACCAGGAACACAGTCCTATCATCACCTTCTCCACCATGAACACAGTCCTATCATCACCCCCTCCACCAGGAACACAGTCCTATCATCACCCCCTCCACCAGGAACACAGTCCTATCATCACCTTCTCCACCAGGAACACAGTCCTATCATCACCTTCTCCACCAGGAACACAGTCCTATCATCACCCCCTCCACCAGGAACACAGTCCTATCATCACCCCCTCCACCAGGAACACAGTCCTATCATCACCTTCTCCACCATGAACACAGTCCTATCATCACCCCCTCCACCAGGAACACAGTCCTATCATCACCCCCTCCACCAGGAACACAGTCCTATCATCACCTTCTCCACCAGGAACACAGTCCTATCATCACCTTCTCCACCAGGAACACAGTCCTATAATCACCTTCTCCACCAGGAACAAAGTCATCACCCCCTCCACCAGGAACACAGTCCTATCATCACCTTCTCCACCAGGAACACAGTCCTATCATCACCTTCTCCACCAGGAACACAGTCCTATCATCACCTTCTCCACCAGGAACACAGTCATCACCCCCTCCACCAGGAACACAGTCCTATCATCACCTTCTCCACCAGGAACACAGTCATCACCCCCTCCACCAGGAACACAGTCATCACCCCCTCCACCAGGAACACAGTCCTATCATCACCTTCTCCACCAGGAACACAGTCATCACCCCCTCCACCAGGAACACAGTCATCACCCCCTCCACCAGGAACACAGTCATCACCCCCTCCACTAGGAACACAGTCCTATCATCACCCCCTCCACTGGGAACACAGTCCTATCAAAGTGTCCATCTCTGAAACTGATTTCCCTTCAATGCTGAGGGGGAGAGGTTTGTCTTTTAGATCACATAGAAACAGGCTTCTCCTAGTAAACAACAGGGGGGTGGGGGCTGATCCTAGTAAACAACAGGGGGAGGGGGCTGATCCTAGTAAACAACAGGGGGAGGGGCTGATCCTAGTAAACAACAGGGGGAGGGGACTGATCCTAGTAAACAACAGGGGGAGGGGACTGATCCTAGTAAACAACAGGGGGAGGGGACTGATCCTAGTAAACAACAGGGGGAGGGGCTGATCCTTGTAAACAACAGGGGGAGGGGGGTGATCCTAGTAAACAACAGGGGGAGGGGGGTGATCCTAGTAAACAACAGGGGGAGGGGGGTGATCCTAGTAAACAACAGGGGGAGGGGGTGATCCTAGTAAACAACAGGGGGAGGGGGATGATCCTAGTAAACAACAGGGGGAGGGGGGTGATCCTAGTAAACAACAGGGGGAGGGGACTGATCCTAGTAAACAACAGGGGGAGGGGACTGATCCTTGTAAACAACAGGGGGAGGGGACTGATCCTAGTAAACAACAGGGGGAGGGGACTGATCCTAGTAAACAACAGGGGGAGGGGACTGATCCTAGTAAACAACAGGGGGAGGGGACTGAACCTATAAAAAGGAATGTGAACTGAACTGAAATAACAGACAGCTACAAATATGAAAATACATTCAGAGAGAAGAGACAGGATAGAGGAGTGAGAGAGAGAGAGGAGAGGGAGAAAGGGGAGAGGAGAGAGAGAAAGAGAGAGGAGAGAGGAGAAGAGAGGAGAGAGGAGAAAGGGGAGAGGAGAGAGAGAGAGAAAGAGGCGAGAGGCGAGAGGCGAGAGGCGAGGAGAGGAGAGAGAGAGAAAGAGAGCGGAGAGAAGAGGAGAGAGAGGAGAGAGGAGACAGGAGAGAGGAAAGAGGCGAGAGGAGAGGAGAGAGAGTAGAGAGAGGAGAGAAGAGAGAAGAGAAAGAGAGGAGACAGGAGAGATGAATGAGGGGAGAGGAAAGAGGTGAGAGGAGAGAAAGAGAGGAGAGAGAGAAAGAGAGAGGAGAGGAGATTGTAAGACAAGAGCAGGAAGAGAAAGTTAGCAGCAGATTTCTGCCTACAGAAACACCGCAGCCCAGGTAGCTATAGTCTACATTACAGTTAACCATGTTACCTGGTGATGACATGCTCTACTCTGTTAAAAAAACGTCAAAGTGGAGATACTTCAGGTCGTCTGTGTGTTGTCCGAATCCCCAGGCAGGTAGGTCCGAGTGTAGCTGTGCTCTCTCTCTCTCTCTCTACGCCTTATACACCCCTCTACCCCTCACTTCTTCCTCCCTCCCTGATGGATTGTTTTGCATAGAGCTTGTCTACCGCTCTACATCACAACAATGATTGGGAGAGAAGGGGGGGTTTTGCATGTGAGAGGAAAGTGACAATGACAGGAGATGGATGATGGAGAGAGAGGACTTCCTCTTCATGTCTACCCTACGGCGAAGACAAAACATCCTATGTATTGGACTAACAGCGATTATCAATAACACACTATACAGTAGATTCAACAAGCCTGCTCTATGAAGAGGCATATCCTATACATTCAATATACAGCTTTGTCTCTACCTGATAGGTTCATTAAAACAGCTTTGTCTCTTCCTGATAGGTTCATTAAACAGCTTTTCCTCTACCTGATAGGTTCATTAAACAGCTTTGTCTCTTCCTGATAGGTCCATTAAACAGCTTTGTCTCTTCCTGATAGGTCCATTAAACAGCTTTGCCTCTACCTGATAGGTTCATTAAACAGCGTTGCCTCTACCTGATAGGTCCATTAAACAGCTTTTCCTCTACCTGATAGGTTCATTAAACAGCTTTTCCTCTACCTGATAGGTTCATTAAACAGCTTTGCCTCTACCTGATAGGTCCATTAAACAGCTTTGCCTCTACCTGATAGGTTCATTAAACAGCTTTGTCTCTACCTGATAGGTCCATTAAACAGCTTTGTCTCTACCTGATAGGTCCATTAAACAGCTTTGTCTCTACCTGATAGGTCCATTAAACAGCTTTGTCTCTACCTGATAGGTTCATTAAACAGCTTTGTCTCTACCTTACAGATTTTACAAACCAAGTCTCTCTGAATATCACACATGCATACAGTATTGTCCCTGGCCACCCTGCTGGTCACCCTGCTGGTCACCCTGCTGGTCACCCTGCTGGTCACCCTGCTGGTCACCCTGCTGGTCACCCCGCTGCCCACCCTGCTGGTCACCCTGCTGGTCACCCTACAGAGAGAAGGTGTCTAACAGTTACCATCTGCTACGCGATCTCACTCACCATCCAACAAGCCAAGGAACCGTTAGAAAATAGCCTCACTCTATACCACCGCAGGGTTCCAGTGAAAAGTCTTCCTGTTCTTCATCAACAGTTCCGTAGAACACTATCACTGAAAGGTCTTCCTCTGTTCCTCATCAACAGTTCCGTAGAACACCATCAGTGAATTCCGTAGCAACAGAAGACCGTGACAAACGGTAGCACAAGGTGTCTTGAAATTGAACAAATTCTGTCACGTTTTTTTTTTTTTTTTTTATATTTTTTTTTAGGGCATCAACATCAAAATCACAAATTATGTTTAAGTGATTCTGTCCACAGTTGAAAAAAAAACATGAATATTGGAACTTATACCAACGGAACTTATACTGGTATACCAACAAGGAAACACTGAATGGTGCTCAGGTTGTTCTTCTGGGGTCCGGGGCTGCTGGGCTGTTCAATGGCAGACAGGCTAAAAAGGTTGGAAGCAGACCATGGGTTTAATCACTATTTGAAATCATTTAAAATACGTGAGCGGGGCTTGATTGAGCTTGCCAGGTGCAATGGAACTAATGAAATAGTTACAAAAGTGCAAACCCCGCCCACCTGATACTCCAGGCAGGCTAAAGCATAAGATCAACGTTTTTGAAAAGATTTCAAATAGTATTTGAACCCAGGTCTGGTTGGAAGGTGATGCAGGAGGGGGACCAGTGAGCTCAAAACTAAGGCAGGTTGGGAAGGGAATGGGTGGGGTTGAGACAGACGGACAAGGACCCACACACACACACACACACACAAGGGCGTATCACACGCGTGCACACAAGGGAGAAAAAAGACATACACAAAACACACACACACACACAAAACACACACACACACACACACACACAAAACACACACACACACAAGGGCGTATCACACGCATGCACACAAGGGAGAAAAAAGACATACACAAAACACACACACAAAACATACACACACACACACACACACACAAAACATACACACACCTCTCTCTTTCCTCGTCAATGGCTCTTTTATCCAACATGGCTGCCAGACATGAATGTGACTCCACACCCTGTTCCAACCACAGTCTAATAACAGGCACACCCAGACCGGACCGGACCGGACCAGACCATGAACCCTGCCTGCTAAGGTAACAGTATGTGTATATTTAGACACACACACACACACACATACACACACACAAGCCTCCACACAAATGCGTGCAGTACATAGTAGCCCACACCTTTTAAAACCCCAACCAGGTGGTGGAGCACGTTTTGACAATGGATTTAGAATTGTGTATATATATATATATATATATATATATATATATATATATATATATATATATATATATATATATATATATTTTACATTTTCATTTGAACCTGATTGGTCAACTCCCCCTCCTGCATTAATTTACATAATTGGTATTATTTTGGGGTTGCTGCAGTTCAGTGTTGTGGTCGTGTAACTTTGTCCACTCAGATGGACGTTAAATCACTCAAAACAATCCAGACTCAAAAGATATGGGATAAAAAGGCATGAGTTCTGTTGGTGAGGGGTTAATATAGCTCCAGTCCTGTTTAGTAGAGACCTTGAAAAAGTAGGAATATGAAAATAAATAGTTAAAATGCAAAAAGGCACAAAAAAAAAAGTGAGAATTTCGTACAAATTTTCTCAACCAGACGGTTGGTATGTACATTATTATACACAAGCATGTACACATACACACAGTTGGACTAAGAGTAGGCTACATCTATTTTTTTAAATGAAAAATACTTATTTTGGTGAAAAAATATTATTGAATTGCTGGCAACACACTATATTAGGCAGCATACGTTGACCCACAGTTGACAGTGCATGTCAGAGTAAAAACCAAGCCGTGGGGTCGAAGGAATTGTCTGTTGAGCGCCGAGACAGGATTGTGTCGAGGCACAGATCTGGTTAAGGGTACCAAAAAAATGATTGGAACCACCAAGACTCTTCCTAGAGCTGGCCGCTCAGCCAAATTGAACAATCAGGGGAGAAGAGCCTTGGTCAGGGAGATGACCAAGAACCCGATGATCACTCTGACAGAGTTCCAGAGTTCCTCTGTGGAGATGGGAGAACCTTCCAGAAGGACAACCATCTCTGCAGCACTCCACGAATCAGGCCTTTATGGTAAGGTGACCAGACGGAAGCCACTCCTCAGTAAAATGCACATGACAGCCCGCTTGGAGTTTGCCAAAAGGCACCTAAAGGACTCAGACCATGAGAAACAAGATTCTCTGGTCTAATGAAAGCAAGATTGAACTCTTTGGCCTGAATGCCAAGCGTCACGTCTAGAGAAAACCTGGCACCATCCCTACGGTGAAGCGTGGTGATGGCAGCATCATGCTGTGGGGATCTTTTTCAGCGGCAGGGACTAGGAGACTAGTCAGGATCAAGGGAAAGATGAACGGAGCAAAGTACAGAGAGATCCTTGATGAAAATTTGCTCCACAGAGCCTAGGACCTCAGACTGGAGTGAAGGTTCACCTTCCAAAAGGACAAAGATCCTAAGCACACAGCCAAGACAACGCAGGAGTGGCTTCGAGACAAGTCTCCGAATGTCTTTGAGTGGCCCAGCCAGAGTCCGGACTTGAACCCGATCTAATATCTCTGGAGAGACCTGAAAATAGCTGTGCAGCGATGCTCCCCATCCAACCTGACAGAGCTTGAGAGGATCTGCAGAGAAGAATGGGAGAAACTCCCCAAATACAGGTGTACCAATATCGGTCAGGTAGAGTTCTCCTGGCATCCTCATAACCCAGATTCGTCCGTCAGATTGCCAGATGGTGAAGCGGGATTAATCACTTCATCATCGGTCCCGTTCTGTGAGAATGTGTGGTCTACCACTTCGCGGCTGAGCCGTTGTTGCTCCTACATGTTTCTACTTCACAATAACAGCCCTTACAGTTGACCAGGGCAGCTCTAGCAGGGCAGAAATCTGACGAACTGACTGGTTGGAAATGTGGCATCCTATGACGGTGCCATGTTGAAAGTCAATGAGCTCTTCAGTAAGGCCATTCTACTGGCAATGTTTGTCTATGGAGAATGCATGGCGGTGTAGATCCTACCTGCCTCTGTTAGGTATCAACGAGGACCCTGTCTGTCTCTGTTAGGTATCAACGAGGACCCTGCCTGTCTCTGTTAGGTAACAACGAGGACCATGCCTGTCTCTGTTAGGTATCAACGAGGACCCTGCCTGTCTCTGTTAGGTATCAACGAGGAACCTGCCTGTCTCTGTTAGGTATCAACGAGGACCCTGCCTGTCTCTGTTAGGTATCAACGAGGACCCTGCCTGTCTCTGTTAGGTATCAACGAGGACCCTGCCTGTCTCTGTTAGGTATCAACGAGGACCCTGCCTGTCTCTGTTAGGTATCAACGAGGACCCTGCCTGTCTCTGTTAGGTATCAACAAGGAAACAGTCATATAAAACATATACACTATGATACAAGCATGGACAGACAGACAGATGGACAGACGGACAGACAGACAGAGACAGACAGACAGACAGACAGACAGACAGACAGACACCACGCCACACCCACAGAAACACCCACAGCCACACCACCCACAGATCCCCAGGACCAACGCTGATCTACCATGTCAATCAGAATGCATTCTGGGACCCCAGGACCAACGCTGATCTAAGCACTAACAGAGAGCAGCATGAGCAGGGACTGGGTCATACCATAACACCGCTCTGCTCACCAGACTTGGGTTTAAATATTATTGTAAATCATTTCAAGAACTAGCCTAAGAAACTTGCCTGGTACCAATGGTGAAAGAGTAAAGTACAAACACCCACCCCCTTTGTCTCTACCTGATAGGTTCATTAAACAGCTTTGCCTCTACCTGATAGGTTCATTAAACAGCTTTGTCTCTACCTGATAGGTTCATTAAACAGCTTTGCCTCTACCTGATAGGTTCATTAAACAGCTTTGCCTCTACCTGATAGGTCCATTAAACAGCTTTGTCTCTACCTGATAGGTTCATTAAACAGCTTTGCCGCTACCTGATAGGTTCATTAAACAGCTTTGTCTCTACCTGATAGGTTCATTAAACAGCTTTGTCTCTACCTGATAGGTTCATTAAACAGCTTTGTCTCTACCTGATAGGTTCATTAAACAGCTTTGTCTCTACCTGATAGGTTCATTAAACAGCTTTGTCTCTACCTGATAGGTTCATTAAACAGCTTTGTCTCTACCTGATAGGTTCATTAAACAGCTTTGCCTCTACCTGATAGGTCCATTAAACAGCTTTGTCTCTACCTGATAGAGACAAAGCTGTTTATTTAACCTATCAGGTTCTATCTCTACCTGATAGAGACAAAGCTGTTTAATGAAAGCTGTTTAACCTACCTGATAGGTTCATTAAACAGCTTTGCCTCTTCCTGATAGGTTCATTAAACAGCTTTGTCTCTACCTTACAGATTTTACAAACCAAGTCTCTCTGAATATCACACATGCATACAGTATTGTCCCTGGTGAAAGAGTAAAGTACAAATACCCCCCCCCCCCCCCAAAAAAAAGACTTAAGTAGTACTATTCAGTATTTTTACTGAAGTACTTTACACCACTGATCTAGGAACACACCTGACACTCCAGACTACATTAAACGATACAAGCATTTTAAAAGATTTCGAATAGTATTTGAACCCAGGTCTGCTCTACTCTGCTCACTCCCCCTGACAAGCAGGGCTTCCTGTCCGTCAAATGGACCATAAAGGGGATCCCTAAAGGGGATATCTGGGATGTATTTTAAACCAATCCCTAAAGGGGATATCTGGGATGTATTTTAAACCAATCCCTAAAGGGGATATCTGGGATGTATTTTAAACCAATCCCTAAAGGGGATATCTGGGATGTATTGGGCGGCAGGGTAGCCTAGTGGTTAGAGCGTTGGACTAGTAACCGGAAGGTTGTGAGTTCAAACCCCCGAGCTGACAAGGTACAAATCTGTCGTTCTGCCCCTGAACAGGCAGTTAACCCACTGTTCCCAGGCCGTCATTGAAAATAAGAATTTGTTCTTAACTGACTTGCCTGGTTAAATAAAGGTAAAATAAAAAATAAAAATATCTGGGATGTATTTTAAACCAATCCCTAAAGGGGATATCTGGGATGTATTTTAAACCAATCCCTAAAGGGGATATCTGGGATGTATTTTAAACCAATCCCTAAAGGGGATATCTGGGATGTATTTCAAACCAATCCCTAAAGGGGATATCTGGGATGTATTTTAAACCAATCCCTAAAGGGGATATCTGGGATGTATTTTAAACCAATCCCTAAAGGGGATATCTGGGATGTATTTCAAACCAATCCCTAAAGGGGATTTCTGGGATGTATTTTAAACCAATCCCTAAAGGGGATATCTGAGATGTATTTTAAACCAATCCCTAAAGGGGATATCTGGGATGTATTTTAAACCAATCCCTAAAGGGGATATCTGAGATGTATTTTAAACCAATCCCTAAAGGGGATATCTGAGATGTATTTTAAACCAATCCCTAAAGGGGATATCTGAGATGTATTTTAAACCAATCCCTAAAGGGGATATCTGAGATGTATTTTAAACCAATCCCTTACCAGGTATTTTAAGGATGGTCTCGTATGACCAGGTATGTGATGTGTGTATAATGACCAGGTATGTGATGTGTGTATAATGACTGGTAACAGAGTACTACTAAGAGGCTACAGGTAGATAACGTTGAGGAGCGAGTTTATGAAAACACTCACATTATATAACATTCCAGTTCACATTCTCTCACACACACACACACACACACACGTTACCATGTGTCCACACACACTTCGGGTGCTTTCGTAAATTCAGTCTGGTCATCTACTCCGATTTCAGAGCACTCTCATCTGAGTGTGCAGAATAACTGATGAATTCGCTTAACACCCGTGGAATATGGCCGTTGTCAGTAAACCTCAGTAAACTCATCAGCCAGAGCATCCGGTCTGAAAACGAAACGCTCTGAAAACGAAACGCTCTGAAAACGAAACGCTCTGAATTTGGAACGGACAATCTGGCAGCACAGTTACAGTCACCAACTCTCTGGATAACATAACAGCCTAACCAGCTCTGCTATGAAAAGTAATGTTCAGTGAGCTTTTCTCTCTCACTTAGATGTCTGGAAGTAGCTAGCAAGTTAACTTGACTGCTTGACTGCTGTTGTTAGTACATTCAGATCGACCCTTAAAGAGATGGGCGGGGCTAAGGCTTAAGAGGGTGTGAATCCTTAAAGAGATGGGCGGGGCTAAGGCTTAAGAGGGTGTGAACGATGCTGAACGGGTGTAGACAAAGTAGAGCTCTCCAGTAGGTGTGTCAAAAATATTGGTTTAAAAAAAGTTGATTAACGTTCAAAGCAGTATTACTTTCCCATTGTTGCTCAAATGCAGTGTATGATATACCATTATATAGCTCTGAGACTCTACTTTAATCCAATGTAATAAGAAATAAAAACACAATTTCAAATGTTGCTACATAAGACCAATTTGAGCCAGTCGGTCACATATTAACATACAGTCAGTAGTAAACCCGTTCCCCGGCGTCCGTGTCACTCACTCACTCACTCACACACTCACACACTCACACACTCACACACACACACCTTACCATATAGAGCCTTGGCGCTAATCTTGCTGTCAGATCTGGCCACCCCACTGCAGAGAGAGGAAGAGCAGGAGGAAGAGGAGGAGGAGGGGTTACCAGGGTTACGTAGTCTGCCCTTCATCGCTTCTCCTATTTTTTTTCGCAAACTCATCCAAAATGTCACCAATGTACAACAAACACTATCTATCACTAATCAGTCGCACTACACACTCACACTGGGCTACAGTGAGTAAGAGTTTCCAGACTGGACTGGAAGAGATTAGTCCTGAGATTCTGAGCATATGGCCCAGAGAGAGAGAGAAGAGGCATGGAGAACAGGGTGAGAGAAGGAGAGCAAGAGACGGAGAGAGAGAGTGAGAGAGAGAAAGGAGAGAGAGAGAGAGAAAAAGAGAGAGAGAGTGGAGGCAAGGGCCACGGGGGGAAGGAGAGAGAGAGGAGGCGTGGGTCACGGGTAGAGAGGGAGTGAGAGGAGGCGTGGGTCACGGGAAGAGTAAGAGAGAGAGAGGGGGTGGGCGTGGGGCACATGGAGAGAGAGAGAGAGAGAGAGAGAGAGAGAGAGAGAGAGAGAGAGAGAGGGAGAGAGAGATGGAGAGAGAGAGAGAGAGAGAGAGAGAGAGAGAGAGAGAGAAAGAGAGAGAGAGAAAGAGGGAGAGAGAGAGAGAGGGGGGTGTGGGGCACATGGAGAGAGAGAGGGAGAGAGAGAGGAAAGCTGGAGCCAGGAACCCAGGGAAAGCAAACATGCAACAGAGACAGAAACAGAGGTTTCTCTGTCCTCCAGGAGTCCCTGACCCACACCCAGTCGGACATAAAATCACTAACCTAGTATATCTCACAGTGTTTAACTAGAAGTCTGGGAAAGGGCATCTAGTAAAAGATGGAAAATGGATGTGTGTCTGTGTGTGTGTGTGTGTGCGTGCGTGCGTGCGTGTGTGTGTGTGTCACTCACTTGGCCTGCCTTATCGGAGGTCCCAGGATACTCATGATCTAAGACATCAGCCGGAGAAGAAGAGCGGCTGAGAGGAGAGAGAAATGACATCATGTTTGTTTACTAAACCGAGCCTAGAAATTCTATACATGATATCTATCTATCTATCTATCTATATATCTATATAAATATCTATCTATCTATCTATATATCTATATAAATATCTATCTATCTATCTATATATCTATATAAATATCTATCTATCTATATATCTATATAAATATCTATCTATCTATCTATATAAATATCTATCTATCTATCTATCTATCTATCTATCTATATAAATATCTATCTATATATCTATATAAATATCTATCTATCTATATATATATAT
Source organism: Oncorhynchus mykiss (assembly GCF_013265735.2). Taxonomy (NCBI): domain Eukaryota; kingdom Metazoa; phylum Chordata; class Actinopteri; order Salmoniformes; family Salmonidae; genus Oncorhynchus; species Oncorhynchus mykiss. Next base: position 4,109,839 of record NC_050570.1, on the reverse strand, counting down.
ATATATAGAATATATCTATCTATCTATATATATATATATATATATATATAGTAGTATCTAACTAAATGCTTGTGTTCCTGGCTCCAACAGGGCAGTAATATCTAACTAAATGCTTGTGTTTCTAGCTCCAACAGTACAGTAGTATCTAACTAAATGCTTGTGTTCCTTTCTCCAACAACGCAGTAATATCTAACTAAATGCTTGTGTTTCTAGCTCCAACAGTACAGTAGTATCTAACTAAATGCTTGTGTTCCTTTCTCCAACAACGCAGTAATATCTAACTAAATGCTTGTGTTTCTAGCTCCAACAGTACAGTAGTATCTAACTAAATGCTTGTGTTCCTGGCTCCAACAGGGCAGTAATATCTAACTAAATGCTTGTGTTTCTAGCTCCAACAGTACAGTAGTATCTAACTAAATGCTTGTGTTCCTTTCTGCAACAACGCAGTAATATCTAACTAAATGCTTGTGTTTCTAGCTCCAACAGTACAGTAGTATCTAACTAAATGCTTGTGTTCCTTTCTCCAACAACGCAGTAATATCTAACTAAATGCTTGTGTTTCTAGCTCCAACAGTACAGTAGTATCTAACTAAATGCTTGTGTTCCTTTCTCCAACAACGCAGTAATATCTAACTAAATGCTTGTGTTTCTAGCTCCAACAGTACAGTAGTATCTAACTAAATGCTTGTGTTCCTGGCTCCAACAGGGCAGTAATATCTAACTAAATGCTTGTGTTTCTAGCTCCAACAGTACAGTAGTATCTAACTAAATGCTTGTGTTCCTGGCTCCAACAGGGCAGTAATATCTAACTAAATGCTTGTGTTTCTAGCTCCAACAGTACAGTAGTATCTAACTAAATGCTTGTGTTCCTGGCTCCAACAGTGCAGTAATATCTAACAATGCTTGTGTTTCTAGCTCCAACAGTACAGTAGTATCTAACTAAATGCTTGTGTTCCTAGCTCCAACAGTGCAGTAATATCTAACAATGCTTGTGTTTCTAGCTCCAACAGTACAGTAGTATCTAACAATGCTTGTGTTTCTGGCTCCAACAGGGCAGTAATATCTAACAATGCTTGTGTTTCTAGCTCCAACAGTACAGTAGTATCTAACAATGCTTGTGTTTCTAGCTCCAACAGTACAGTAGTATCTAACAATGCTTGTGTTTCTAGCTCCAACAGTACAGTAGTATCTAACTAAATGCTTGTGTTCCTGGCTCCAACAGGGCAGTAATATCTAACAATGCTTGTGTTTCCTGGCTCCAACAGGGCAGTAATATCTAACAATGCTTGTGTTTCTAGCTCCAACAGGGCAGTAATATCTAACAATGCTTGTGTTTCTAGCTCCAACAGGGCAGTAATATCTAACAATGCTTGTGTTTCTAGCTCCAACAGTGCAGTAATATCTAACAATGCTTGTGTTCCTGGCTCCAACAGGGCAGTAATATCTAACAATGCTTGTGTTCCTGGCTCCAACAGGGCAGTAATATCTAACAATGCTTGTGTTCCTAGCTCCAACAGTTCAGTAGAGAACTTTTTAGGTTGTCAGCGATGTGCACGCTAAGGAACTTGAAAGACTTTGACCCTCTCCAATGCAGCCCCTGTTGATGGGGGTGTGCTCTCTCTCTGCTGTCTGCTGTAGGTCCACGATCAACTCCTTGGTTTTGTTGACGTTGAGGGAGAGGCTGTTTTCCTGACACCACTCCGCCAGGGCCCTCACCTCCTCCCGTCGTCTTAAGTTTCTGCCTATAAGTGGGGGAGGAGTAGAATGGAGGAATGATCTGATTCTTTCGAAGGGAGGGCCTTGTAGCTATCCAGGAAGGAGCAGTAGCAATGACCCTCGGTCCTCAATGCGAGTGTAGCACAGGAGACGTGTTGATAGAATTTCGGTAGCATTTTCCTCAGATTTCCGTGTGGTTCAGTTGATAGAGCATAGTGCTTGCAACGCCAGGGTTGTAGGTTCAAATCCCATGGGAGACCAGTACGGGGGGGCACAAAAAAGTATCCAGTCACTACTGTAAGTTGCTCTGGATAAGGGCGTCTGATTAATGACTAAAAGTCCCCTGCGACAGCAAATGTGGCTTCAGGATACGTGGTTTCCAGTGTAGTTCTTCAAGAGCCGTTGCCAGCTTATGCATCAGTGTTTTGGTTCAGACCCCGGGATGAATAAGAGCTGCCTTGGGAAGTTCATACAGGATCCAGGTCAGGGAAATCTAATGTGTTGTTGGTGGGTGGGTCAGAGTGTTGTTGGTGGGTCAGAGTGTTGTTGGTGGATGGGTCAGAGTGTTGTTGGTGGGTCAGAGTGTTGTTGGTGGGTGGGTCAGAGTGTTGTTGGTGGGTGGGTCAAAGTGTTGTTGGTGGGTCAGAGTGTTGTTGGTGGGTGGGTCAGAGTGTTGTTGGTGGGTGGGTCAGAGTGTTGTTGGTGGGTCAGAGTGTTGTTGGTGGATGGGTCAGAGTGTTGTTGGTGGTTCAGAGTGTTGTTGGTGGGTGGGTCAGAGTGTTGTTGTTGGGTCAGAGTGTTGTTGGTGGGTGGGTCAGAGTGTTGTTGGTGGGTGGGTCAGAGTGTTGTTGGTGGGTGGGTCAGAGTGTTGTTGGTGGTTCAGAGTGTTGTTGGTGGGTGGGTCAGAGTGTTGTTGGTGGGTGGGTCAGAGTGTTGTTGGTGGGTGGGTCAGAGTGTTGTTGGTGGGTGGGTCAGAGTGTTGTCGCTTATGACTAAGAACCGTTTATGACTAAGAACCGTTTACGACTAAGAACCGTTTATGACATGCCTGTTGAAATATTAAGATGCCCAAAAGTTGTTCAAAATATTGTTTCCATTTTAAGCAGTGAAACTGTTTGGGGAAAATCATCTTTGTTTACATAGCAAAGATGAAAAGAATGTCATTTTGGCTGTAATGATGTCCAAAATTCAACTCGCACCGTTGACATAGCAACAGACGCTACTAGCTCATCCAATCCCATTGTGACGCGGGGGGACGACGATACTATTTGGCATAACAGGGCCTCTAAGGTGGTAGGAGGACACAATAGGGCTAACAGCTGGTTAATCTACCCCACTGTCACACAATCTCTAGCCTACTATTAGCATACGATTAGCATACTATTAGCCTACTATTAGCCTACTATTAACATACTATCAGCATACTATTGGCATACTATTAGCATACTATTAGCGTACAATTAGCCTACTATTAGCCTACTGTTAGCCTACTATTAGCATACTGTTAGCCTACTATTAGCATACGATTAGCCTACTATTAGCCTACTATTAGCCTACTATTAGCATACTATTAGAATACTATTAGCGTACAATTAGCCTACTATTAGCCTACTATTAGCCTACTATTAAAAGAGCATATTGGAATTGTTTTAAATCAATTAATTGACATTTGCTATGTTTTTATAACAGCCAGTTAAGTTAACTATTAGTTAATTTACTGTGCCTTAAGAAAACAAGGTATATAGCCAAAGGGCAGTAGAGCAATGACTCTTTATCTCTTGATGATAGGAACCGTGTAAAAAAGAATTTAAAAAAGAGAGAAAAAAACTATCCCTTTCCTCTCGTCAGACTTGATGGCACATCCTCAAGACAGTCAGTAACGATGACGTAATCATGTAATGTCTAATGTGTCTCCGTCTAATGACACCATAAATAATGGTGTCATTGGTAAATGATTACTGTGTAAAACTCGTCTGGATATTAGTATGGCCTGATCCCTGATCTGTGTATGCTGCAAAATCACCATAGGAGTTAGCAAGACAACACAAACAGATCTGAGACAAAGGTAATATTAAAGGCCCAGGTCAGTCAAAAACGTGATTCTCCTGTATTTTAATATATATACATATTTACACTCAATGATGTTGGAATAATATTGTGAAATTGTGAACATGATGATAATGTCCTTTTAGTGTGAAGAGCTGTTTGAAAAGACCACCTGAAGTTTCAGCCTGTTTTTGGAGGGATGGAGTTTTGACCTGCTTTGTGACATCACCAGGTCGGTAAATTAGCTAACAGACCAATAGGAAAGAGAGTTCCAAACCTCTCTGCCAATAACAGCTAGTTTTCCGTTTTCCCCTCCCCACTCAGACCACCCCCAGACAGTCCCTAGAAACATTCTTGCTTGAGAAATTTTTGTTTATTTTTTCACCATATTCATTGACAACAAATCACAGTAAGTGACTTAATTGTTACTGTCACGTTCTGACCATCGTTCGTGTGTGTTTTCCTTGTTGTAGTGTTGGTCATGACGTGAGCTGGGTGGGCATTCTATGTTGGATGTCTTGTTTGTCTATTTCTATGTCTGGCCTGACGTGGTTCTCAATCGGAGGCAGGTGTTAGTCATCGTCTCTGATTGGGAACCATATTTAGGTAGCCTGGGTTTCACTGTGTGCTTGTGGGTGATTGTCCTTGGCTCTGTGTTTGTTTTGCACCAGTATAGGCTGTTAGGTTTTCGTGTTACGTTTCTTGTTTTTGTATTGTTCGTTTTTCTTCATCATTATTAAAGATGAATCTAAATTACCACGCTGCATTTTGGTCCGACTCGACTTCACCCGAAGAAAACCGTAACAGTTACTCAGAAATGATTTGATATTGCGATAAAAACCGTGTGCATTGGGCCTTTAATGCATTTACTTACTAGAAGTAGAGTGTTGTTACGTTACGTCTACTCCTGCTCCGGTGTTCGACGTCACCGGTCGACTAACCACCGGGCCTGGCATCCATCTTTACTCACACCTGGACTTCATTACTTACCATTTATCTAGCGCTCTGTTCCGTCACTCATCAGGTTGTAATTGTTTGTGTTTCCATGTCCAGACGCTTCTCTTGTTTTGTACCGGTCTTTGTTTGTTTGTTTTCTTCATTAAACCCACTAACTGCACCTTCTTCCTGACTCCCTGTGTCTACGTTACAGGTGTCTGCTTCACACTGCAGATTTGAGTTTCATCCAGTAACTTTTTAAATCCCCATTTTGTATTTTGGTGGAAAAAAAATACCTACTTTCTCTTTTTTACAAGAAGAGGATTATTTTCACTCTACTCTTCCCTTCCTTCTTTAAATCGTTGTTTACCCGAGTAGCCTTCTCCTCTAAGCATCTCTTTATATTAGCTTGTGCTATATTACAACTGAGAGCCCAGGGTAGGTCTGATGTCACTCGTTGGTTACTAGCTGCTACTATTAAGTGCTTGACTGACTGGTCAGGTACTGGCTCAGTCTACCTGTCAGCTGGGTGTCCATATGGTACAGGTATTACCAAGCAGAAGGGCTCTGATTGGGCCCTACCCCTTCGGGCCCTGGTCAAAAAGTACTGTATATAGGGAATAGTACTGCATCGGGCTGAGGTAACAACGGGCTGAGGTAACAACGGGCTGAGGTAACAACGGGCTGAGGTAACAACGGGCTGAGGTAACAACGGGCTGAGGTAACAACGGGCTGAGGTAACAACGGGCTGAGGTAACAACGGGCTGAGGTAACGGGCTGAGGTGAGGTAACAACGGGCTGAGGTGAGGTAACAACGGGCTGAGGTGAGGTAACAACGGGCTGAGGTGAGGTAACAACGGGCTGAGGTGAGGTAACAACGGGCTGAGGTGAGGTAACAACGGGCTGACAATCTCTCCCAGTGCCTGCTTCCATCTACAACAAGACACAGACTGTGAGGATATTAATAGCCATTAAAACTGTGTCGGGGGAGCAACAAGGAGCATGAGAGGCGCTGGAGCTTATCTAGATACAGCTTATCTAGATATCTATATAATACCATAGCAGATTACACAAACAAAGCATGCATACCAAATGGAACCCTGTTCCCTGTATAGTGTCCTCCTCTTGACGCAGAGTCCTTATAACTATATAGAGAATAGGATGCCATTTGGGACGAAGGCCATGACCAATAGGTGAATGAGAGGCCTGGGAGACTATAGCAGAGTGACTAGGTAGTGTTTAATTCAACACTTCCTCTTTCCTCTCTTATCTCTCCTCTCTCCCATTGTTCCGGATAGCCAGGTGCTGGCAGGAGACTTGGTTTCAGGGTAAGAGGGAGGGATGAGAGAGGGGCAGGGAGGGAGGGAGAGATGAGAGCGAGAGGGAGGGGATGAGAGAGAGGGGGGATGAGAGAGGGGCAGGGAGGGAGGGAGGGAGAGATGAGAGCGAGGGAGCGAGGGTGGATGAGAGAGGGGCAGGGAGGGAGGGAGGGAGAGAGGGGATGAGAGAGAGTGAGGGAGGATGTGGATGGGAGCATGCTCCCTCTGCTGTCTCCTGAAGTCCACGATTAGCTCCTTTGTTTTGTTGACGTTGAGAGGGAGGTTAGTTTCCTGGCACCACTCTCCCAGGGCCCTCACCTCCTCCCTGTAGGCTGTCTTGTCATTGTCGGTAATCAGGCCTACCACTGTTGTGTTGTCTGCAAACTTGATGATTGATTTGGAGACATGCGTGGCCACGCACTCCTAGGTGAACATGGAGTACCGGAGGAGAATCAGCAAAGCGGAGGTGTAATAACCTACCGTCACCACCTGGGGGCGACCCGTCAGGAAGTCCAGGACCCAGTTGCACAGGGCAAAGGTTCAAACCCAGGGCCCCGAGCTTAAGGATGAGCTGAGGGTAAATGGTGTTGAAGGCTGAGGTGAGGTCACTTTCACCTGGGTTTCTGCTAGTACACTGCTCCAAAAAATTAAGGGAACAATAAATAACACATCCTAGATCTGAATGAATGAAATATTCTTATTAAATACTTTTTTCTTTACATAGTTGAATGTGCTGACAACAAAATCACACAAAAATGATCAATGGAAATCAAATTTATCAACCCATGGAGGTCTGGATTTGGAGTCACACTCAAAATTAAAGTGGAAAACCACACTACAGGCTGATCCAACTTTGATGTAATGTCCTTAAAACAAGTCAAAATGAGGCTCAGAAGTGTGTGTGGTCTCCACGTGCCTGTATGACCTGCCTACAATGCCTGGGCATGCTCCTGATGAGGTGGCGGATGGTCTCCTGGGGGATCTCCTCCCAGACCTGGACTAAAGCATCCGCCAACTCCTGGACAGTCTGTGGTGCAACGTGGCGTTGGTGGATGGAGCGAGACATGATGTCCCAGATGTGCTCAATTGGATTCAGGTCTGGGGAACGAACGGGCCAGTCCATAGCATCAATGCCTTCCTCTTGCAGGAACTGCTGACACACTCCAGCCACATGAGGTCTAGCATTGTCTTGCATTAGCAAGAACCCAGGGCCAACCGCACCAGTATATGGTCTCACAAGGGGTCTGAGGATCTCATCTCGGCACCTAATGGCAGTCAGGCTACCTCCGGCGAGCACATGGAGGGCTGTGCGGCCCCCCAAACCGGTCATGCTGGAGGATGTTGCAGGCAGCAGAACGTTCTCCACTGCGTCTCCAGACCCTGTCATGTCTGTCACATGTGCACAGTGTGAACCTGATTTCATCTGTGAAGAGCACAGGGCGCCAGTGGCGAATTTGCCAATCTTGGTGTTCTCTGGCAAATGCCAAACGTCCTGCACAGTGTTGGGCTGTAAGCACAACCCCCACCTGTGGAAGTCGGGCCCTCATACCACCCTCATGGAGTCTGTTTCTGACCGTTTGAGCAGACACATGCACATTTGTGGCCTGCTGGAGGTCATTTTGCAGGGCTCTGGCAGTGCTCCTCCTGCTCCTCCTTGCACAAAGGCGGAGGTAGCGGTTCTGCTGCTGGGTTGTTGCTTCCTACGGCCTCCTCCACGTCTCCTGATGTACTGGCCTGTCTCCTGGTAGCGCCTGCATGCTCTGGACACTACGCTGACAGACAGCAAACCTTCTTGCCACAGCTCGCATTGATGTCCCATCCTGGATGAGCTGCACTACCTGAGCCACTTGTGTGGGTTGTAGACTTCGTCTCATGCTACCACTAGAGTGAAAGCACCGCCAGCATTCAAAAGTGACCAAAACATCAGCCAGGAAGAATAGGAACTGAGAAGTGGTCTGTGGTCACCACCTGCAGAACCACTCCTTTATTGGGGGTGTCTTGCTAATCGCCTATAATTTCCACCCGTTGTCTATTCCATTTGCACAACAGCATGTGAAATGTATTGTCAATCAGTGTTGCTTTCTAAGTGGACAGTTTGATTTCACAGAAGTGTGATTGACTTGGAGTTATATGATGTCATAACAACCAGGTTCATTCGCTGGATAGTTACAAATAAAACAATAAAGGAAGAGGACTTCATCAGGTATCGTGGCCAACACTGATTCTACCATGAAGGCCTGATACAAGAGTCGTGGACTAGTGGGCCTCATTTACAGAAGTTCACTATGAGTCTCAAATAGCACCCTATCCAGTACACTATATTTGACCAGAGCCCTATGGCACCCTATTCCCTACATAGTGCACTACTTTAGACCAGCGCACTATGGCACCCTATTCACTACATAGTGCACTACTTTAGACCAGAGCCCTATGGCACCCTATTCCCTACATAGTGCACTACTTTAGACCAGAGCCCTATGGCACCTTATTCCCTACATGGCCAAAAGTAGTGCACTAAAGGCCCAACCTATGTCACCTCTGCACTGTCTGTTACTTGACTGAAAAGCTCCAGATCATGTATGAAGCACTAGCCAGTAGCTCAATACTAATTACCTTATACAGTACATCATTCCACAATCAATATCAATCATCATTACCCGATTAATATCAATCCTCATTACACAATTATTCCACGATCAATATCAATCCTCATTACACGATCAATATCAATCATCATTACACGATCAATAATCATCATTCCACAATCAATATCAATCATCATTCCATGATCAATATCAATCATCATTCCACAATCAATATCAATCATCATTCCACGATCAATATCAATCATCAATATCAGTCATCATTACACAATCGATAATCATCATTACACGATCAATATCAATCATCATTCCACGATCAATAGCTTCTTCTGAAGCCAAGCAGGGTTGGTCCTGGTCAGTCCCTGGATGGGAGACCAGATGCTGCTGGAAGTGGTGTTGGAGGGCCAGTAGGAGGCACTATTTCCTCTGGTCTAAAAAAATATCTGCCCCAGGGCAGTGATTGGGGACATTGCCCTGTGTAGGGTGCTGTCTTTCAGCTGGGATTTTAAACAGGTGTCCTGACTCTCTGTGTTCACTAAAGATCCCATGGTACTTATTGTTAGAGTAGGGTTGTTAACCCCGGTGTCCTGGATAAATTCCCAATCTGGCCCTCAAACCATCACGGTCACTTAAGCTTCCCCAGCTTCCAATTGGCTCATTCACCCCCCCCCCCCCCCCCCCCCCCTCATCCACCCCCCCCCCCCCCCCCCCTAAATATAGCCTCTCACCTAAACCCTGAATCAACATTGTATAACTTAAATATAGCCTCTGACCTAAACCCTGAATCAACATTGTATAACTTAAATATAGCCTCTCACCTAAACCCTGAATCAACATTGTATAACTTAAATATAGCCTCTCACCTAAACCCTGAATCAACATTGTATAACTTAAATATAGCCTCTCACCTAAACCCTGAATCAACATTGTATAACTTAAATATAGCCTCTCACCTAAACACTGAATCAACATTGTATAACTTAAATATAGCCTCTGACATCAAGACTTTCACCTATCAACCAGCCTCTGTGATCAGACATAACAACTTACTAGAATCGGCATCCCCAGCCGCGTCCTCAGAGCATGTGCAGCGCAGACCAGCTGGCTGGTGTGTTTACGGACATATTCAATCAATCCCTATCCCAGTCTGCTGTTCCCACATGCTTCAAGAGGGTCACCAATTCAATTCAATTCAATTCAATTCAAGGGGCTTTATTGGAATGGGAAACATGTGTTATCATTACCAAAGCAAGTGAGGTAGAGAATATACAAAAGTGAAATAAACAATCAAAATTAACAGTAAACATTACACATAGAGGTTTCAAAACAATAAAGACATTACAAATGTCATATTATATATATATATTATATATATATATATATATTAATATAATATATATATATATATTAATATAATATATATATATATATATATATATATATATATATATATATATAATATAATATAATATATATATATATATATATATATATATAATATAATATATATATATATATATATATATATATATATATATATATATATATATATATAATATAATATATATATATATATAATATAATATATATATATATAATATATATATACACATACACACACATATATATATATACACATATATACACAGTGTTGTAACAATGTACAAATGGTTAAATAAAAAAATAAATAAATAAGCATAAATATGGGTTGTATTTACAATGGTGTTTGTTCTTCACTGGTTGTCCTTTTCTTGTGGCAACATTGTTCCTGTTCCCAAGAAAGCTAAGGTAACTAGAGCTAAATGACTATCGCCCCGTAGCACTCCCTTCCGTCATCATGAAGTGCTTTGAGAGACTAGTCAAGGATCATATCACCTCCACCCTACTTGACACCCTAGACCCACTCCAATTTGCTTACCGCTACCAATAGGTCCACAGGCGATGCAATCTCAACCACACTGCACACTGCCCTAACCCATCTGGACAAGAGGAATACCTATGTGAGAATGCTGTTCATCGACTACAGCTCAGCATATAACAACATAGTACCCTCCAAACTCGTCATTAAGTTCGAGACCCTGGGTCTCGACCCCGCCCTGCGCAACTGGGTACTGTACTTCCTGACGGGCCGCCTCCAGGTGGTGAGGGTAGGAAACAACATCTCCACCGCGCTGGGGCCCCACGAGGGTGCGTTCTCAGCCCTCTCCTGTACTCCCTGTTCACCCATGACTGCGTGGCCATGCACGCCTCCAACTCAATCCTCAAGTTTGCAGACGACACTACAGTGGTAGGCTTGATTACCAACAATGACGAGACGGCCTACAGGGAGGAGGTGAGGGCCCTCGGAGTGTGGTGTCAGGAGAATAACCTCACACTCAACGTCAACAAAACAAAGGAGATGATCGTGGACTTCAGGAAACAGCAGAGGGAGCAGCCCCCTATCCACATCAACGGGACAGTAGTGGAGAAGGTGGAAAGTTTTAAGTTCCTTGACGTACACATCACGAACAAACTGAAATGGTCCACCCACACTGTGGTGAAGAAGGCGCAATATCGCCTCTTCAACCTCAGGAGGATGAAGACATTTGGCTTGTCACCAAAAACACTCAAACTTTTACAGATGCACTATCGAGAGCATCCTGTCGGGCTGTATCACTTGCCTGGTACGGAAACTGCTCCGCCCACAACCGTAAGGCTCTCCAGAGGGTAGTGAGGTCTGCACAACACATCACCGGGGGCAAACTACCTGCCCTCCAGGACACCTACACCACCCGATGTCACAGGAAGAACAAAAATATCATCAAGGCCAACAACCACCCGAGCCACTGCCTGTTCACCCCGCTGTCATCCAGAAGGCGAGGTCAGTACAGGTGCATCAAAGCTGGGACCGAGAGACTGAAAAACAGCTTCCATCTTAAGGTCATCAGACTGTTAACCTCTCTTGGGTAGGGGGCAGTATTTTCACTTCCGAATGAAAAGCGTGCCCAAAGTAAACTGCCTGTTACTCAGGCATAGGATATGCATATAATTGGTAGATTTTCGATAGAAAACACTCTAGAGTTTCTAGAAGTGTTGAAATAATGTCTGTGAGTATAACAGAACTGATATGGCAGGCGAAACACCGAGGACAAACCATCCCAAAATATATCAGCCACTATTTTCAATGTCACTTTTATTATAAGGTGAAGTCCTCCCAGATTGCAGTTCCTAGGGCTTCCACTAGATGTCAACAGTCTTTAGAAAGAGTTTCAGGCTGGTTTTTGGAAAAAATGAGCCAGAAATTGTAGTTTTTCTAGGTGGCTCCCATTTTGTCTGTAGTGTTTCCAAGTGTGTGAATGAGAGTGCGTTCTTTGGTATTTTTCTCCGTTAAAGACGATAACGATTCTCCGTCTTAAATTGTTTCATTTATTTACGTATTAGGGTACCTAAGGTTTCATTATAAACGTTGTTTGAATTGTTTGGAAAAAGTTTATTAGTAACGTTTGGGATTCGTTTTGTATTTTGGTGGGAGGGAAACTGGGTGGATTTTCGTCTGGAATTAGTGCACGTGCCTTAGGCATTCAAACAAAAAGGAGGTATTTGGTCATAAAGAGGGACATTATCGAACAAAACAAACATTTATTGTCTAACTTGGAGACCTGGGAGTGCCACCAGACGAAGATCATCAAAGGTAAGTGATTAATTTTAATGCTATTTCTGACTTTTGTGACACTCTCCTTGGCTGGAAAATGGCTGTATGGGTTTCTGTGGCTAGGTGCAGACCTAACATAATCGCAAAGTGTGCTTTCTCCATAAAGCATTTTTGAAATCTGACACAGAGGTTGCATTAAGGAGAAGTTTATCTTTATTTGTATGTTTAACGAATGTATCGTTTATCAATGTTTATGATGAGTATTTCTGTAATTTGATTTGGCTCTCTGCACTTTCACCGGATGTTTGTTTGAGACAATGCATTTCTGACCACAACGCACCAATGTAAACTGAGATTTTTGGATATAAATATGAACTTTATCGAACAAAACATACATGTATTGTGTAACACGAAGTCCTATGAGTGTCATCTGATGAAGATCATCAAAGGTTAGTGATTCATTTTATCTCTATTTCTGCTTTTTGTGACTCCTCTCTTTGGCCGGAAAAATGGCTGTGTTTTTCTGTGATTGGCTCTGACCGAACATAATCGTTTGGTGTGCTTTCGTCGTGAAGCCTTTTTGAAATCGGACACTGTGGTGGGATTAACAACAAGTTTATCTTTAAAATGGTGTATAATACTTGTATGTTTGAGGAATTTATAATTATTATTTGGCGCACTGCACTTTCACTGGCTGTTGTCGAGGCGGGACACTGCCGTCCCACTGATACCAGAGAGGTTCATTAATAATTCAAAATTGGATGTAATAAATGTATCACTAGTCACTTTAAACAATGCCACTTTATATAATGTTTACATACCCTACATTACTCATCTCATATGTATAGACTGTACTCTATACCATCTACTGCATTTTGCATATGCCGTTCGGCCATCGCTGATCCATATATATATATATATATATATATATATATATATATATGTGCATATAGTTATTCATTCCTTTATACACACAAGTGTAAGGTAGTTGTTGTGAAATTGTTAGATTACTTGTTAGATATTACTACACTTGTCGGAACTAGAAGCACAAGCATTTCGCTACACTCGCATTAACATCTAACATCTGCTAACCATGTGTATGTGGCCAATACAATTTGATTTGAATAGTCTTATGATATTTGCCCATATTCATAAAGCGCCTTGAAGTAGGCTTTATTCACATGTATTTGATCCTTATTTTACCAGGTAAGTTGACTGAGAACACGTTCTCATGTACAGCAACAACCTGGGGAATAGTTACAGGGGAGAGGAGGGGGGGGGGGGGGATGAATGAGCCAATTGTAAACTGGGGATGATCAGATGACCGTGATGGTATGCGGGCCAGATTGGGAATTTAGCCAGAACTTCACATAGCCTCTGACCTAACCCTGAATCAAAATTATATGACTTCATATAGCCTCTAACCTAACCCCTAACCCTGAATCAAAATGATATAGCTTCATATAGCCTCGGACCTAACCCCTAACCCTGAATCAAAATGATATAGCTTCATATAGCCTCGGACCTAACCCCTAAACCTGACTCAACATTATAAAACGTCATTTAGCCTCTGACCTAACCCCTAACGCTGACTCAACATTATAAAACGTCATTTAGCCTCTGACCTAACCCCTAACGCTGACTCAACATTATAAAACGTAATTTAGCCTCTGACCTAACCCCTAACCCTGACTCAACATTATAAAACATAATTTAGCCTCTGACCTAAATCTAACATTGTATAACTTCATATATGTCACACCCTGGCCTGTTTAACCTGTCCTTGTGCATGTCTCCACCCCCCTCTCCAGGTGTCGCCCATCTTCCCCCATTATCCCCAGTGTATTTATACCTGTGTTCTCTGTTTGTCTGTTGCCAGTTTGTCTTGTCTCGTCGAGCATACCAGCGTGTTCTGTGATTCGAACTGTCTGCATCCGAGTCTTATCCCGAGTTCTGATAATATAGCCTCTGACGTAAGACGAGGTGAATTGGTCTACTGGACTACTGTTTGAGTTCCTGTACCGCTTATAGACTATTACCTTCAAAATATGTTCTGAACCCTGGGACCTATTTCAGTCCACTTCAAAACACATATCTTATTGCATATTATGTATTACCCATAAGAATAGCAGAAGTATTCTCACGCTAAACAGTGACTGTATGACATTCAAACAAAATATGATACTGTCGTATGTAATCTTCCTATCTGCCTCCCTAGGCCCTGAGAAGCAGAAACGGGGATTAGAACATGATTCAAACTTCTCCAGTAAAACAGGGACTAGAACATGATTCAAACTGCTCCAGTAAAACAGGGACTAGAACATGATTCAAACTTCTCCAGTAAAACAGGGACTAGAACATGATTCAAACTGCTCCAGTAAAACAGGGACTAGAACATGATTCAAACTGCTCCAGTAAAACAGGGACTAGAACATGATTCAAACTGCTCCAGTAAAACAGGGACTAGAACATGATTCAAACTGCTCCAGTAAAACAGGGACTAGAACATGATTCAAACTGCTCCAGTAAAACAGGGACTAGAACATGATTCAAACTGCTCCAGTAAAACAGGGACTAGAACATGATTCAAACTGCTCCAGTAAAACAGGGACTAGAACATGATTCAAACTGCTCCAGTAAAACAGGGACTAGAACATGATTCAAACTGCTCCAGTAAAACAGGGACTAGAACATGATTCAAACTGCTCCAGTAAAACAGGGACTAGAACATGATTCAAACTGCTCCAGTAAAACAGGGACTAGAACATGATTCAAACTGCTCCAGTAAAACAGGGACTAGAACATGATTCAAACTGCTCCAGTAAAACAGGGACTAGAACATGATTCAAACTGCTCCAGTAAAACAGGGACTAGAACATGATTCAAAATGCTCCAGTAAAACAGGGACTAGAACATGATTCAAACTGCTCCAGTAAAACAGGGACTAGAACATGATTCAAACTGCTCCAGTAAAACAGGGACTAGAACATGATTCAAACTGCTCCAGTAAAACAGGGACTAGAACATGATTCAAACTGCTCCAGTAAAACAGGGACTAGAACATGATTCAAACTGCTCCAGTAAAACAGGGACTAGAACATGATTCAAACTGCTCCAGTAAAACAGGGACTAGAACATGATTCAAACTGCTCCAGTAAAACAGGGACTAGAACATGATTCAAACTGCTCCAGTAAAACAGGGACTAGAACATGATTCAAACTGCTCCAGTAAAACAGGGACTAGAACATGATTCAAACTGCTCCAGTAAAACAGGGATTAGAACATGATTCAAACTGCTCCAGTAAAACAGGGACTAGAACATGATTCAAACTGCTCCAGTAAAACAGGCTCTTTTTGGTTATTCACAGCGTTACAGCCTCCTCGGTTGGAACGACTACAGTAGGGATCGGCTGTTAAATTCAACTTGATTGGAGATACACAACACATTCCCCGCCTCTCGTCACAATCCGTTCAGCCGTCACTGACATCCACATACCAGATGTTTAACAGGGTTGTTAGCATATTGAAAAAAACACTATTTCTTGCCCTCGACCGACCTAGCTCAAGATCTAAACATTGGGCTGAATATGTTTTCAGGTGCAACAGTTTATTACATTCATAGGGAAGGGAAAGGGGATACCTAGTCAGTTTCACAACTGAATGTATTTTTGCGCATTTAAACCAACCCTTCCTGACTCACAGAGGTGCAGGGGGCTGCCTTAACTGACATCCATGTCATCATACATCCATTGGCAGAAAAGCAGATTTTAAAGGCTTGAATTAGAGTGTCTTGAATTAGACGTTTGAGAGAGACAGAGAGAGAGAGAGAGAGAGAGAGAGAGAGTGAGAGAGAGAGCGAGAGTGAGACAGAGAGACAGAGAGACAGAGAGTGAGACAGAGACAGAGAGAAAGAGACAGAGAGAGAGAGAGAGAGAGAGAGAGAGATAGAGAGAGACAGAGAGACAGAGAGACAGAGAGACAGAGAGACAGAGAGACAGAGAGAGAGACACATTGGAAAGAATTAACAAAAAAAACAGAGCAAACTAGAATGCTATTTGGCCCTAAACAGAGAGTACACAGCGGCAGAATACCTGACCACTGTGACTGACCCAAAATTAAAGAAAGCTTTTTCTATGTACAGAGTCAGTGAGCATAGCCTTGCTATTGAGAAAGGCCGCCGTAGGCAGACATGGCTCTCAAGAGAAGACAGGCTATGTGCTCACTGCCCACAAAATGAGGTGGAAACTGAGCTGCACTTCCTAACCTCCTGCCCAATGTATGACCATATTAGAGAGACATATTTCCCTCAGATTACACAGATCCACAAAGAATTCGAAAACAAATCCAATTTTGATAAACTCCCATATCTACTAGGTGAAATTCCACAGTGTGCCATCACAGAAGCAAGATTTGTGACCTGTTGCCACGAGAAAAGGGCAACCAGTGAAGAACACACACCATTGTAAATACAACCCATATTTATGCTTATTTATTTAATCTTGTGTCCTTTAACCATTCGTACATTGTTAAAACACTGTATATTATATATATATATATATATAACATGACATTTGTAATGTCTTTATTGTTTTGAAACTTCTGTATGTGTAATGTTTACTGTTAATTTTTATTGTTTATTTCACTTTATATATTCACTTTATATATTATCTACCTCACTTGATTTGGCAATGTTAACACATGTTTCCCATGCCAATAAAGCCCTTGAATTGAATTGACAGAGACAGAGAGAGACATTCTGTGGGAAGTCAACTCTTTTCTGCCTGAATGATATTCACTACATGGCAAAAGTATGTGGACACCTGCTCATCGAACATCACATTCCAAAATCATGGGCGTTAATATGGAGTTGGTCCCCCCCCTTTGCTGCTATAACAGCCTCCACTCTTCTGGGAAGGATTTCCAATAGATGTTGGAACATTGCTGCGGGGACTTCCATTCAGCCATGAGCTTTAGTGAGGTCTGGCATTGATGTTGGGCGATTAGGCCTGGCTCGCATTCGGAGTTCCAAATCATCCCAAAGATGTTTGATGGGGTTGAGGTCAGGGCTCTGTGCAGGCCAGTCAAGTTCTTCCACACCGATCTTGACAAACTATTTCTGTATGGACCTCGCTTTGTGCACGGGGGCATTGTCATGCTGAAACAGGAAAGGGCCTTCCCCAAACTGTTGCCACAAAGTTAGAAGCACAAAATCGTCTAGATTGTAATTGTATGCTGTAGCATTAAGATTTCCCTACACTGGAAATAAGGGGCCTAGCCAGGACCATGAAAAACAGCCCCAGACCATTACACCTCCTCCACTAAACTTTTCAGTTGGCACTATGCATTCGGGCAGGTAGTTCTCCTGGCATCCGCCAAACCCAGATTTGTCCGTAGGATTGCCAGATGGTGAAGTGTGATTCATCACCCCAGAGAACACGTTTCTCACTGCTCCAGAGTCCAATGGCGGCGAGCTTTACACCAATCCAACCGACGCTTGATGTTAGGCGTGTGTGCGGCTGCTCGGCCATAGAAACCCATTTCATGAAGCTCTCGACGAACAGTTATCGTGCTGACGTTGCTTCCAGAGGCAGTTTGGAACTCGGTAGTGAGTTGGGTTGCAAACCGAGGACAGGCGATTTTAACACTCGACGGTGCCATTCTGTGAGCTTGTGCGGCCTACCACTTCGCGGCTGAGCCGTTGTTGCTCCTAGACGTTTCCACTTCACAATAACAGCACTTACAGTTGACTGGGGCAGCTCTGGCAGGGCAGAAATTTGACGAAGTGACTTGTTTGAAAGGCGGCATCCTATGCCGGGTTCCAGTTTTAAAGTCACTGAGCTCTTCAGGGCCATTCTATTGCCAATGTTTGTCTATGGAGATTGTATGGAGCACTGTGTGCTAATTTTATACACCTTTCAGGAACGGGTAAAATTGCAGAATCTAATCTTTTGAAGGGGTGTCCACATACTTTTGGTAATATTGGGGCAGCAGGTAGTCTAGTGGTTAGAGCGTTGGGGCAGTAACCGAAAGGTTGCTAGATCGAATCCTCGAACTGCCAAGGTAAAAATCTGTCGTTCTGCCCAATGAACAAGGCAGTTAACCCACTGTTCCCCTGAACAAGACAGTTAACCCACTGTTCCTAGAGTAGGCAGTTAACCCACTGTTCCTAGAGTAGGTAGTTAACCCACTGTTCCTAGAGTAGGTAGTTAACCCACTGTTCCCCTGAACAAGGCAGTTAACCCACTGTTCCCCTGAACAAGGCAGTTAACCCCACTGTTCCCCTGAACAAGGCAGTTAACCCACTGTTCCCCTGAACAAGGCAGTTAACCCACTGTTCCCCTGAACAAGGCAGTTAACCCACTGTTCCCCTGAACAAGGCAGTTAACCCACTGTTCCCCTGAACAAGACAGTTAACCCACTGTTCCCCTGAACAAGACAGTTAACCCACTGTTCCCCTGAACAAGACAGTTAACCCACTGTTCCCCTGAGTAGGCAGTTAACCCACTGTTCCTAGAGTAGGCAGTTAACCCACTGTTCCTAGAGTAGGCAGTTAACCCACTGTTCCTAGAGTAGGTAGTTAACCCACTGTTCCTAGAGTAGGCAGTTAACCCACTGTTCCTAGAGTAGGCAGTTAACCCACTGTTCCTAGAGTAGGTAGTTAACCCACTGTTCCTAGAGTAGGCAGTTAACCCCACTGTTCCTAGAGTAGACAGTTAACCCACTGTTCCTAGAGTAGACAGTTAACCCACTGTTCCTAGAGTAGACAGTTAACCCACTGTTCCTAGAGTAGGCAGTTAACCCACTGTTCCTAGAGTAGGTAGTTAACCCACTGTTCCTAGAGTAGGCAGTTAACCCACTGTTCCTAGAGTAGGTAGTTAACCCACTGTTCCTAGAGTAGGCAGTTAACCCACTGTTCCTAGAGTAGGCAGTTAACCCCACTGTTCCTAGAGTAGACAGTTAACCCACTGTTCCTAGAGTAGACAGTTAACCCACTGTTCCTAGAGTAGACAGTTAACCCACTGTTCCTAGAGTAGACAGTTAACCCACTGTTCCTAGAGTAGGCAGTTAACCCACTGTTCCTAGAGTAGGTAGTTAACCCACTGTTCCTAGAGTAGGCAGTTAACCCACTGTTCCTAGAGTAGGTAGTTAACCCACTGTTCCTAGAGTAGGCAGTTAACCCACTGTTCCTAGAGTAGGTAGTTAACCCACTGTTCCTAGAGTAGGTAGTTAACCCACTGTTCCTAGAGTAGGCAGTTAACCCACTGTTCCTAGAGTAGGTAGTTAACCCACTGTTCCTAGAGTAGGTAGTTAACCCACTGTTCCTAGAGTAGGCAGTTAACCCACTGTTCCTAGAGTAGGTAGTTAACCCACTGTTCCTAGAGTAGGCAGTTAACCCACTGTTCCTAGAGTAGGTAGTTAACCCACTGTTCCTAGAGTAGGCAGTTAACCCACTGTTCCTAGAGTAGGTAGTTAACCCACTGTTCCTAGAGTAGGCAGTTAACCCACTGTTCCTAGAGTAGGCAGTTGACCCACTGTTCCTAGAGTAGGCAGTTAACCCACTGTTCCTAGAGTAGGTTTTACATTGTAAATAAGAATTGGTTCTTAATTTGACATGTCTAGTTAAATAAAGTTTTTTTTTTAAATGAATGAATGTAGCCTACACAACTCAGACCGTAAACATGAACTCACTAAAACATCATGTTTTTGTAAGTAGAAACTAAGATCCAAGAATTTAATTCACAAAAAATAAATGTAACACTCTGATAACCTGAGATCTTAATGTCTGAATTAGAGTCACTAGAGTTTGAAGAGTCAATCAGGTCACCAGATAAACAAACAAAACCTGAAAGAGGTGTAGACAGGAATGTAACTGGCCCAACGTCATTTCCTTCATACCTGTTCAGCACAATACTGCCTAGAACATTCCAGAACATTCCAATAACTTTGCAACCTGCTCACCTCCCTACAATATACAGTGGGGCAAAAAAAGTATTTAGTAAGCCACTAATTGTGCTCCCACTTAAAAAGATGAGGCCTATACTAAATACTAAATACTTATTTTCCACCATAATTTGCAAATAAATTCATTAAAAATGCTACAATGTGATTTTCTGGATTTTTTTTCCCCTCATTTTGTCTGTCATAGTTGAAGTGTACCTATGATGAAAATGTCAGGCCTCTCATCTTTATAAGTGTCCCACTGTACAATACACTTTAAGATGTAAGAATGACCTACAGTAATTCTAACAGAGAGAGAACAAGAGAGGGAGAGAGCGAGGGAGAGAGAGAGGGAGAGCTGTGCTGTCCAGTCCAATGTTTAGAGCAGGCCAGGGTGAGGAGTGAGGGTGAGGAGTGAGGGTGAGGAGTGAGGGTGAGGAGCGAGGGTGAGGAGTGAGGGTGAGGAGTGAGGGTGAGGAGTGAGGGTTTAGGAGTGAGGGTTTAGGAGTGAGTCCGTGTGAGAGTTCATTCTTCAGCACTGCTGGTGAACTTGGAAACAGGAAGCATCTCTCTTCTTTTTAAGACAGGCTTCTCCTGTCCCGAGTTAACAGGTTCTGGAACTGTGACAATAGTTTCTCAACATCTACAGACGTGTTGAGGAGCCACAAGTAAAGAGAAGCAACGCAAACCAGAGTTGGCAGCCTGTCTTGCCTCGCTGCCCACCAGTCCACTGCTCTCACCTCTCTGGCATCAGTTTTATCTATAGACACTCCTCTTCACTCATAACAGGGATGGACCCTTCCCCTCCGACTGAACATATTAATGTAGAACCCATCCTCTCCTTCCTGGACCCTTCCCCTCAGACTGAACATATTAATATAGAACCCATCCTCTCCTTCCTGGACCCTTCCCCTCAGACTGAACATATTAATATAGAACCCATCCTCTCCTTCCCCTCAGACTGAACATATTAATATAGAACCCATCCTCTCCTTCCCCTCAGACTGAACATATTAATATAGAACCCATCCTCTCCTTCCTGGACCCTTCCCCTCAGACTGAACATATTAATGTAGAACCCATCCTCTCCTTCCTGGACCCTTCCCCTCCGACTGAACATATTAATGTAGAACCCATCCTCTCCTTCCTGGACCCTTCCCCTCAGACTGAACATATTAATGTAGAACCCATCCTCTCCTTCCTGGACCCTTCCCCTCAGACTGAACATATTAATGTAGAACCCATCCTCTCCTTCCTGGACCCTTCCCCTCAGACTGAACATATTCATGTAGAACCCATCCTCTCCTTCCTGGACCCTTCCCCTCAGACTGAACATATTCATGTAGAACCCATCCTCTCCTTCCTGGACCCTTCCCCTCAGACTGAACATATTCATGTAGAACCCATCCTCTCCTTCCTCTCAGACTGAACATATTCATGTAGAACCCATCCTCTCCTTCCCCTCAGACTGAACATATTCATGTAGAACCCATCCTCTCCTTCCTGGACCCTTCCCCTCAGACTGAACATATTAATGTAGAACCCATCCTCTCCTTCCTGGACCCTTCCCCTCAGACTGAACATATTAATGTAGAACCCATCCTCTCCTTCCTGGACCCTTCCCCTCAGACTGAACATATTAACATAGAACCCATCCTCTCCTTCCCCTCAGACTGAACATATTAATATAGAACCCATCCTCTCCTTCCTGGACCCTTCCTCTCAGACTGAACATATTCATGTAGAACCCATCCTCTCCTTCCCCTCAGACTGAACATATTAATATAGAACCCATCCTCTCCTTCCTGGACCCTTCCCCTCAGACTGAACATATTCATGTAGAACCCATCCTCTCCTTCCTGGACCCTTCCCCTCAGACTGAACATATTAATATAGAACCCATCCTCTCCTTCCTGGACCCTTCCCCTCAGACTGAACATATTAATATAGAACCCATCCTCTCCTTCCTGGACCCTTCCCCTCAGACTGAACATATTAATATAGAACCCATCCTCTCCTTCCTGGACCCTTCCCCTCAGACTGAACATATTAATATAGAACCCATCCTCTCCTTCCCCTCAGACTGAACATATTAATATAGAACCCATCCTCTCCTTCCTGGACCCTTCCTCTCTGACTGAACATATTAACATAGAACCCATCCTCTCCTTCCCCTCAGACTGAACATATTAATATAGAACCCATCCTCTCCTTCCCCTCAGACTGAACATATTAATATAGAACCCATCCTCTCCTTCCCCTCAGACTGAACATATTAATATAGAACCCATCCTCTCCTTCCCCTCAGACTGAACATATTAATATAGAACCCATCCTCTCCTTCCTGGACCCTTCCTCTCTGACTGAACATATTAACATAGAACCCATCCTCTCCTTCCCCTCAGACTGAACATATTAATATAGAACCCATCCTCTCCTTCCCCTCAGACTGAACATATTAATATAGAACCCATCCTCTCCTTCCTGGACCCTTCCCCTCAGACTGAACATATTAATATAGAACCCATCCTCTCCTTCCCCTCAGACTGAACATATTAATATAGAACCCATCCTCTCCTTCCTGGACCCTTCCCCTCAGACTGAACATATTAATATAGAACCCATCCTCTCCTTCCTGGACCCTTCCCCTCTGACTGAACATATTAATGTAGAACCCATCCTCTCCTTCCCCTCAGACTGAACATATTAACATAGAACCCATCCTCTCCTTCCTGGACCCTTCCCCTCTGACTGAACATATTAATATAGAACCCATCCTCTCCTTCCTGGACCCTTCCCCTCAGACTGAACATATTAACATAGAACCCATCCTCTCCTTCCCCTCCGACTGAACATATTAATATAGAACCCATCCTCTCCTTCCTGGACCCTTCCCCTCAGACTGAACATATTAATATAGAACCCAT
The DNA here is from genome assembly GCF_013265735.2 of Oncorhynchus mykiss. Lineage (NCBI taxonomy): Eukaryota > Metazoa > Chordata > Actinopteri > Salmoniformes > Salmonidae > Oncorhynchus > Oncorhynchus mykiss. The sequence goes on along the minus strand of NC_050570.1, from coordinate 4,086,722 downwards.
CCTCTCCTTCCTGGACCCTTCCCCTCAGACTGAACATATTAATATAGAACCCATCCTCTCCTTCCTGGACCCTTCCCCTCAGACTGAACATATTAACATAGAACCCATCCTCTCCTTCCTGGACCCTTCCCCTCAGACTGAACATATTAATATAGAACCCATCCTCTCCTTCCTGGACCCTTCCCCTCCGACTGAACATATTAATGTAGAACCCATCCTCTCCTTCCTGGACCCTTCCCCTCAGACTGAACATATTAACATAGAACCCATCCTCTCCTTCCTGGACCCTTCCCCTCAGACTGAACATATTAACATAGAACCCATCCTCTCCTTCCCCTCCGACTGAACATATTAATATAGAACCCATCCTCTCCTTCCCCTCCGACTGAACATATTAATGTAGAACCCATCCTCTCCTTCCTGGACCCTTCCCCTCAGACTGAACATATTAACATAGAACCCATCCTCTCCTTCCTGGACCCTTCCCCTCAGACTGAACATATTAACATAGAACCCATCCTCTCCTTCCCCTCCGACTGAACATATTAATATAGAACCCATCCTCTCCTTCCTGGACCCTTCCCCTCAGACTGAACATATTAACATAGAACCCATCCTCTCCTTCCCCTCAGACTGAACATATTAATATAGAACCCATCCTCTCCTTCCCCTCAGACTGAACATATTAATATAGAACCCATCCTCTCCTTCCTGGACCCTTCCCCTCAGACTGAACATATTAATATAGAACCCATCCTCTCCTTCCTGGACCCTTCCCCTCAGACTGAACATATTAATATAGAACCCATCCTCTCCTTCCTGGACCCTTCCCCTCAGACTGAACATATTAATATAGAACCCATCCTCTCCTTCCCCTCAGACTGAACATATTAATATAGAACCCATCCTCTCCTTCCCCTCATACTGAACATATTAATATAGAACCCATCCTCTCCTTCCTGGACCCTTCCTCTCAGACTGAACATATTCATGTAGAACCCATCCTCTCCTTCCTGGACCCTTCCTCTCTGACTGAACATATTAACATAGAACCCATCCTCTCCTTCCCCTCAGACTGAACATATTAATATAGAACCCATCCTCTCCTTCCTGGACCCTTCCCCTCAGACTGAACATATTAATATAGAACCCATCCTCTCCTTCCTGGACCCTTCCTCTCTGACTGAACATATTAACATAGAACCCATCCTCTCCTTCCCCTCAGACTGAACATATTAATATAGAACCCATCCTCTCCTTCCTGGACCCTTCCCCTCAGACTGAACATATTAATATAGAACCCATCCTCTCCTTCCCCTCAGACTGAACATATTAATATAGAACCCATCCTCTCCTTCCTGGACCCTTCCTCTCTGACTGAACATATTAACATAGAACCCATCCTCTCCTTCCCCTCAGACTGAACATATTAATATAGAACCCATCCTCTCCTTCCTGGACCCTTCCTCTCTGACTGAACATATTAACATAGAACCCATCCTCTCCTTCCCCTCAGACTGAACATATTAATATAGAACCCATCCTCTCCTTCCCCTCAGACTGAACATATTAACATAGAACCCATCCTCTCCTTCCCCTCAGACTGAACATATTAATGTAGAACCCATCCTCTCCTTCCCCTCAGACTGAACATATTAATATAGAACCCATCCTCTCCTTCCCCTCAGACTGAACATATTAATATAGAACCCATCCTCTCCTTCCTGGACCCTTCCTCTCAGACTGAACATATTAATGTAGAACCCATCCTCTCCTTCCTGGACCCTTCCCCTCAGACTGAACATATTAACATAGAACCCATCCTCTCCTTCCCCTCAGACTGAACATATTAATATAGAACCCATCCTCTCCTTCCCCTCAGACTGAACATATTAATATAGAACCCATCCTCTCCTTCCTGGACCCTTCCCCTCAGACTGAACATATTAATATAGAACCCATCCTCTCCTTCCTGGACCCTTCCCCTCAGACTGAACATATTAATATAGAACCCATCCTCTCCTTCCTGGACCCTTCCCCTCAGACTGAACATATTAATATAGTTCCAGAGAGCCACAGGCTGAATGAAACATTCTCTCATGGCAACCTTGAAGAGCTGCATCCATCTCTCTCTCCCCATCTCTCCCCCCCATCTCTCTCTCCCCATCTCTCTCTCTCCCCATCTCTCCATCTCTCTCTCTCTCCCCATCTCCCCATCTCTCTTGCCCCATCTCTCTCTCCCCCCATCTCTCTTGCCCCATCTCTCTCTCTCCCCATCTCTCTCTCTCCCCATCTCTCTCTCTCTCTCCCCATCTCTCTCTCTCTCTCCCCCCATCTCTCTCCCCATCTCTCTCTCTCTCCCTCTCCCCATCTCTCTCTCTCCCCATCTCTCCATCTCTCTTGCCCCATCTCTCTCTCCCCCCATCTCTCTCTCTCTCCCCATCTCTCTTGCTCTGGAAGGTTCTCCAGTTGGAAGCACCTCCTCTAGGAGTACGAATGAGGCTGTTTGAGAAGGTTTGGATCCTAAGCAACCTGCCCTACGCATAGTTTGAAGTACAATAGACCAACATAGCTACTGTAGTAGGTCAAAACTGTGTGCTGTAAAACCTTGGTGGAGCATGGGTGGAGTGGGAATTCTGGTGCTCATGTGAATTTCCTTTATTTTTCAGCTTCAGACCAATGCCTTCTTCTCACTTAAAACACTGTTCTGTTTTTAATAAACCTTGTTTTGGTTGTGAAATAATACAAGTATTGTTTATTGGCTGTACTATTTTATGTGTATTTTATGTGTTTTGACCAGAAACATTTCTATATTGTTTGTTATCCCAGTGATTATTTCATAATAAAGAAACCGTATTATGTTCAGATTTTAACATTCAGTTTTGTTTTTCTGCTCCTCATTAGGTAGCTCCTACAAAGAGCATCGTCTCCGTGTCCCTGTGACAAGAGACGTCTCTAAACTTATACATATTTTTAACATGAATTTCCGGTTCCAAGCCTTATCATTGAACAGGTACCGAGGCTAAGGGTGTTGTCAAGGCAACGACACTAAACACAAGATGACGTGAACAAACGCCACAACAACAGATGAGGCGGTGTGGAGTTTCAGAAGGCTCATCGGAGGGTGTGTGGTTGTGGTATGCACCAGAAAACAATACAGTACTGTCATTAGATAATCCCACGAGACAGTTCTGAATCAACCTCATATGACACAGAAACCAACCTAACTCATATTGCTAACATTCCAGATGGCTGAATCATTATATTGAGCCAACTCATATTGCTAACATTCCAGATGGCTGGTTCACTATATTGAACCAACTCATATTGCTAACATTCCAGATGGCTGGTTCACTATATTGAGCCAACTCATATTGCTAACATTCCAGATGGCTGGTTCACTATATTGAGCCAACTCATATTGCTAACATTCCAGATGGCTGGTTCACTATATTGAGCCAACTCATATTGCTAACATTCCAGATGGCTGGTTCACTATATTGAACCAACTCATATTGCTAACATTCCAGATGGCTGGTTCACTATATTGAGCCAACTCATATTGCTAACATTCCAGATGGCTGGTTCACTATATTGAGCCAACTCATATTGCTAACATTCCAGATGGCTGGTTCACTATATTGAGCCAACTCATATTGCTAACATTCCAGATGGCTGGTTCACTATATTGAGCCAACTCATATTGCTAACATTCCAGATGGCTGGTTCACTATATTGAGCCAACTCATATTGCTAACATTCCAGATGGCTGGTTCACTATATTGAGCCAACTCATATTGCTAACATTCCAGATGGCTGGTTCACTATATTGAACCAACTCATATTGCTAACATTCCAGATGGCTGGTTCACTATATTGAGCCAACTCATATTGCTAACATTCAAGATGGATGGTTCACTATATTGAGCCAAGTCATATTGCTAACAATCAAGATGGATGGTTCACTACTGAGACAGTGTGGTCTATCCACTATCCAGTAGGCCGGGATGTTTTCTATAAACTGCTCCTCTACAAGTCAATACATTTTGATAGAGTTGTTAGTACGTGTTCTCTTCTGTGTCTATAGTGAACACTGATTCGTCCACCTGATCTGTTAGTCTTCATCCCATTTGTCTTGTGTAAACTCACAGCCACATTCCTACACCACAACAACAACAGATGGGTACCTAGCTAAAACACTTAGCAGAATTTATTACACACATGAAGTAGAGTACATAAACACAAAAGCTATTCTCCAATCAGTAGCTAGCTAGTTGTTTGGCGTTGAGATTAGTATTGACAGAGTTATCTAGGTATGGGGTGGCAGGTAGCCTAGTGGTTAGAGTGTAGAGGAGGCAGGTAGCCTAGTGGTTAGAGTGTAGAGGCGGCAGGTAGCCTAGTGGTTAGAGTGTAGAGGAGGCAGGTAGTCTAGTGGTTAGAGTGTAGAGGCGGCAGGTAGCCTAGTGGTTAGAGTGTAGAGGTGGCAGGTAGCCTAGTGGTTAGAATGTAGGGGCGGCAGGTAGCCTAGTGGTTAGAGTGTAGAGGTGGCAGGTAGCCTAGTGGTTAGAGTGTAGAGGAGGCAGGTAGCCTAGTGGTTAGAGTGTAGAGGTGGCAGGTAGCCTAGTGGTTAGAGTGTAGGGGCGGCAGGTAGCCTAGTGGTTAGAGTGTAGAGGTGGCAGGTAGCCTAGTGGTTAGAGCGTAGAGGATGCAGGTAGCCTAGTGGTTAGAGTGTAGGGGCGGCAGGTAGCCTAGTGGTTAGAGTGTAGGGGCGGCAGGTAGCCTAGTGGTTAGAGTGTAGAGGTGGCAGGTAGCCTAGTGGTTAGAGCGTAGAGGAGGCAGGTAGCCTAGTGGTTAGAGTGTAGGGGCGGCAGGTAGCCTAGTGGTTAGAGTGTAGAGGTGGCAGGTAGCCTAGTGGTTAGAGTGTAGAGGTGGCAGGTAGTCTAGTGGTTAGAGTGTAGAGGTGGCAGGTAGCCTAGTGGTTAGAGTGTAGAGGTGGCAGGTAGCCTAGTGGTTAGAGTGTAGAGGAGGCAGGTAGCCTAGTGGTTAGAGTGTAGAGGTGGCAGGTAGCCTAGTGGTTAGAGTGTAGAGGAGGCAGGTAGGCCAGTGGTTAGAGTGTAGAGGAGGCAGGTAGCCCAGTGGTTAGAGTGTAGAGGAGGCAGGTAGCCTAGTGGTTAGAGTGTAGAGGAGGCAGGTAGCCTAGTGGTTAGAGTGTAGAGGTGGCAGGTAGCCTAGTGGTTAGAGTGTAGAGGTGGCAGGTAGCCTAGTGGTTAGAGTGTAGAGGTGGCAGGTAGCCTAGTGGTTAGAGTGTAGGGATGGCAGGTAGCCTAGTGGTTAGAGTGTAGGGGCGGCAGGTAGCCTAATGGTTAGAGTGTAGAGGCGGCAGGTAGCCTAGTGGTTAGATTGTAGAGGAGGCAGGTAGCCTAGTGGTTAGATTGTAGAGGAGGCAGGTAGCCTAGTGGTTAGATTGTAGAGGAGGCAGGTAGTCTAGTGGTTAGAGTGTAGAGGTAGCCTAGTGGTTAGAGTGTAGAGGTAGCCTAGTGGTTAGAGTGTAGAGGTAGCCTAGTGGTTAGATTGTAGAGGAGGCAGGTAGTCTAGTGGTTAGATTGTAGAGGAGGCAGGTGTGTGTGTGTGTGTGTGTGTGTGTGTGTGTGTGTGTGTGTGTGTGTGTGTGTGTGTGTGTGTGTGTGTGTGTGTGTGTGTGTGTAGCCTTCAACCTGGAAGGTATGTTTGTATAACGTATGGACAGTAGGTGTGTGTAAAAACACTGCATGGGGTCAAGACCAGGCTGGTGTAAAAACACCTTGCATGGGGTCAAGGCCAGGCTAGTGAAAAAACACATACATTACACACACACAAATAGATAGATTTAGACCTGTCAAGTCAATAACAATAATCTGGACTCAGGTGATAATGTCATAAACACAACAGTCACTGGACTCAGGTGATAATGTACTGGACTCAGGTGATAATGTCATAAACACAACTGTCACTGGACTCAGGTGATAATGTACTGGACTCAGGTGATAATGACATAAACACAACTGTCACTGGACTCAGGTGATAATGTACTGGACGCATTATGAATAAATTCCTTAAATTGGATGTTCATCTCAAGGGTGAAACTAGCCCTACATAGGACGCCTTACGGCTAGGGTCAAATGTATGACGTTATCGTATTCTTTCCAGAAACACGCAATAGACCTACAACTGTGTAAAAATGGGGGTTAGGTATAGAAATGTCATATAAAATAGTCCCAACTATAGTCACCTTACCTGCGCAACGCTGAACAAGCTCAGTCACCGCTGTCTCTCTTCTACGGACGGCACACTGTTGACAAAGGTTTTTCTCTTCGTTTCAGTCCAAAACACTTTTATTTCACAATCAACAAAGTATCTGTTCGAATGTTCTGAACAGCCGTCAGTCTGTCCGAACTTTGCTCCGCAGCAGGTGGACGACTGGTCCGTAGCTCTAATGGCCAAGGCGACACGTAGCCTCCTATGTTGATACCAGAGCGATCGGAAGTTGCGGTACTTTCTGTGTTGGTATTAAAATAAAGTGGTATGTAAATGCATATATATCTCTCTCTCTCTATATATATATATATACGTTATATACGTATATATATACGTTGCTCCTGTGGTCGCTGTTGACATCGGGCAGCGCAGACCGAAGACAGTTAGGGAAGGAGCCAGAGAGAGCGGCTGAGTGACAGGTGAGTGTGCGGGAAGGGGAGGAGCACAGCCGTCTTGGGGGCGGGGTATATCGATTATATTGACCAGACAGTGATGATCTATTAAATTGACCAGACAATGATGATCTATTATATTGACCAGACAATGATGATCTATTATATTGACCAGACAGTGATGATCTATTATATTGACCAGACAGTGATGATCTATTATATTGACCAGACAGTGATGATCTATTATATTGACCAGATAGTCGAGGGACCACTGGAATAATTCAAATATATGTCCTCAATGATGGAAAGTAGGCGGGACCATTCTAGCCAATGAGATTGCAGATATGCGAAAAAGTATAATTTTTTTCCGTGAAAACTTAAACTTGCCTATAACCAGGAAAATAAACCCAAGATGTGAGGATTTTTATTTTGTATGGAGGTGAATGAGATTGTCGAATTTGGACAACAAAAAAATATAATTTATAATTTTGCTACGTGAGGATTATGTGATCAAATAAAAGTTTAGTAGTGATTAGGTTGTAATGAATGCACTGCTTGATAGATTTGGACTCACACATAGCCAGGAAGATGTTTGGGGAGCAAAGTAAACATTTGCCCGTGCTACAGACGGCTATACACACGACAAGTAAAGAAAGGCCTACCAATTTGATGAAGACAAAAAAAAACATTTTCACTATTTTCCGCATTTGTAGAATAATAGTGAAGACATCAAAACTATAAAATAACACATATGGATTCATGTAGTAACCCCCCAAAAAAGTGTTAAACAAATCAAAATATGTTTTATATTTGAGATTTTTCAAAGTAGCCACCCCTTTGCCTTGATGACAGCTTTGCACACTCTTGGTATTCTCTCAACCAGCTTCCTGAGGTAGTCACCTGGAATGCATTTCAGACACTGACATGATCTTCCTGTCTGTGTTGGCGCCCCCCCCTCGGGTTCGTGCCGTGCGGGAGATCTTCGTGAGCTATACTCTGCCTTGTCTCAGGATAGTAAGTTGGTGGTTGAAGATATCCCTCTAGTGGTGTGGGGGCTTGTGCTTTGGCAAAGTGGGTGGGGTTATATCCTTCCTGTTTGGCCCTGTCCGGGGGTATCATCGCATGGGGCCACAGTGTCTCCTGACCCCTCCTGTCTCAGCCTCCAGTGTTTATGCTGCAGTAGTTTATGTGTCGGGGAGCTAGGGTCAGTCTGTTATATCTGGAGTATTTCTCCTGTCTTATCCGGTGTCCTGTGTTAATTTAAGTATGCTCTCTCTAATTCTCTCTCGTTCTCTCGGAAGACCTGAGCCTTAGGACCATGCCTCAGGACTACCTGGCATGATGACTCCTTGCTGTCCCCAGTCCACCTGGTCGTGCTGCTGCTCCAGTTTCAACTGTTCTGCCTGTGGCTATTGAACCCTGACCTGTTCACCGGACGTGCTACCTGTCCCAGACCTGCTGTTTTCAACTCTCTAGAGACAGCAGGAGTGGTAGAGATACTCTTAATGATCGGCTGTGAAAAGCCAACTGACATTTACTCCTGAGGTGCTGACCTGTTGTACCCTCTACAACCACTGTGATTATTATTATCTGACCCTGTTGGTCATCTATGAACATTTGAACATCTTGGCCATGTTCTGTTATAATCTCCACCCGGCACAGTCAGAAGAGGACTGGCCACCCCTCACAGCCTGGTTCCTCTCTAGGTTTCTTCCTAGGTTTTGGCCTTTCTAGGGAGTTTTTCCTAGCCACCGTGCTTCTTCACCTGCCTTTATTGCTGTTTGGGGGTTTTAGGGTGGGTTTCTGTACAGCACTTTGTGACATCAGCTGATGTAAGAAGGGCTTTATAAATACATTTGATTGATTGATTGTTTCAATTAACAGGTGTGCCTTGTTGACATACATATCAGCCCTCTCATTGGATAGAATGGTCACAGCTGATCTCGCCTCCTCCTGCCTGCCTTCCATCTTTGAGGACATGCAATTTCCATTGTTAGAGCGGTCACTCGAATATCTTGTCAATATAATAGACAATCTGCTAACACCAAGCTATGAAGGTTGTGCTGTTTGATTTGGAAATGGTGCTCTGTACATGGTCAGATCATAACATCAACATTCTTTCTGGGCAACTTTTTTTTTATATAAATATGAGTGGGGAAAATCCATAATGTCAACACAGTGCATGAGGGCCTTGCAAGTTGCATTAAATAGGACACATTTCAAAAAATAAATGTAGACCAAAAACACTCCAGTATCGATGCATTTGTAGTTTGATTTTCTTCCTAATTAATATATTATTTTAACATTTACTGGCTGCAATGTAAAGTCAATATTTAGTCTCCAAGTGTATGAGAGGCGAGAACAGCTTTAAGTAGCTGGCAGAAAGAAAGAGGAGCAACAGTGTGGAACATTGCCCTGGTTTCGATGACACAGACAGGTAACAATGATTGCTTGCTCGTTGTTCAGGTAGGCCCTATCTCTGTGTCCTTTTTTACAAATGACCTTGTTGAAGACGTATAGATTTCTGTCACAACAGAGCAAAAATTACTAGCCTGAATCCAAACTCGGTTGTTCCATTTCACGTCGCGGTTTCAGTCTCTAAATGGAAACCAGTTGAGCCTACGTCTGTAATGAAGGGGCCTTATTTCCATAAGGGGGTAATACAAAGAAGCATGACTGAATTAAAAAACTGTAAACTATAAACAATATCTTAAGTAACGATCTTTTATAGGTGAGAGGTTGTCCTGCTAGCCCGGGTGCCAGTCGGCTAAATCCTTCATTTGTTTTATAATTTTTGGGTTACAGGTTCATTATCCATGTCAAATTGTAAGTGAATAAAAACCTGTACCCTTAGAAAATAAAAAACTGTTAAGAAATACAGTTTAATAATAAATAACACATTCAGTATCAACAGGAAAAGAAAAACAAAAAAGTGAGCCTCCCAACATAGTTTTAATGTCTTCACTATTATTGTACAGTGTAGAAAATAGTACAACATTAAGAAAACCCCTGGATTGAGTAGACTGGTACTGTACAGATATTTTACATTTACCTTTTAATATTAATATAAATATTTAATATTTGACATATTTTGTATAAAGCAGTCACATAACACATAACATACATTACCAAACATCAGCTCTTTAATCCCACCCCTCAGCCCATCCCACCTATCACCATAGACCTCAGCTCTTTAATCCCACCCCCTCAGCCCATCCCACCTATCACCATAGACCTCAGCTCTTTAATCCCACCCCTCAGCCTCTCTCAGCCCATTTCACCTATCATCATAGACCTCAGCTCTTTAATCCCACCTCTCTCAGCCCATCCCACCTTTCACCATAGACCTCAGCTCTTTAATCCCACCCCCTCAGCCCATCCCACCTTTCACCATTGACCTCAGCTCTTTAATCCCACCCCCTCAGCCCATCCCACCTATCACCATAGACCTCAGCTCTTTAATCCCACCCCCTCAGCCCATCCCACCTATCACCATAGACCTCAGCTCTTTAATCCCACCCCTCAGCCTCTCTCAGCCCATTTCACCTATCATCATAGACCTCAGCTCTTTAATCCCACCTCTCTCAGCCCATCCCACCTTTCACCATAGACCTCAGCTCTTTAATCCCACCCCCTCAGCCCATCCCACCTTTCACCATTGACCTCAGCTCTTTAATCCCACCCCCTCAGCCCATCCCACCTTTCACCATTGACCTCAGCTCTTTAATCCCACCCCCTCAGCCCATCTCACCTATCACCATAGACCTCAGCTCTTTAATCCCACCCCTCAGCCCATCTCACCTATCACCATAGACCTCAGCTCTTTAATCCCACCCCCTCAGCCCATCCCACCTATCACCATAGACCTCAGTTCTTTAATCCCACCCCTCAGCCTCTCTCAGCCCATCTCACCTATCACCATAGACCTCAGCTCTTTAATCCCACCCCCTCAGCCCATCCCACCTATCACCATAGACCTCAGCTCTTTAATCCCACCCCCTCAGCCCATCTCACCTATCACCATAGACCTCAGCTCTTTAATCCCACCCCCTCAGCCCATCCCACCTATCACCATAGACCTCAGCTCTTTAATCCCACCCCTCAGCCTCTCTCAGCCCATTTCACCTATCATCATAGACCTCAGCTCTTTAATCCCACCCCCTCAGCCCATCCCACCTTTCACCATTGACCTCAGCTCTTTAATCCCACCCCCTCAGCCCATCCCACCTATCACCATAGACCTCAGCTCTTTAATCCCACCTCTCTCAGCCCATCCCACCTATCACCATAGACCTCAGCTCTTTAATCTCACCTCTCTCAGCCCATCCCACCTATCACCATAGACCTCAGCTCTTTAATCTCACCTCTCTCAGCCCATCCCACCTATCACCATAGACCTCAGCTCTTTAATCCCACCCCCTCAGCCCATCCCACCTATCACCATAGACCTCAGCTCTTTAATCCCACCCCCTCAGCCCATCTCACCTATCACCATAGACCTCAGCTCTTTAATCCCACCCCCTCAGCCCATCCCACCTATCACCATAGACCTCAGCTCTTTAATCCCACCCCTCAGCCTCTCTCAGCCCATTTCACCTATCATCATAGACCTCAGCTCTTTAATCCCACCTCTCTCAGCCCATCCCACCTTTCACCATAGACCTCAGCTCTTTAATCCCACCCCCTCAGCCCATCCCACCTTTCACCATTGACCTCAGCTCTTTAATCCCACCCCCTCAGCCCATCCCACCTATCACCATAGACCTCAGCTCTTTAATCCCACCCCCTCAGCCCATCCCACCTATCACCATAGACCTCAGCTCTTTAATCCCACCCCTCAGCCTCTCTCAGCCCATTTCACCTATCATCATAGACCTCAGCTCTTTAATCCCACCTCTCTCAGCCCATCCCACCTTTCACCATAGACCTCAGCTCTTTAATCCCACCCCCTCAGCCCATCCCACCTTTCACCATTGACCTCAGCTCTTTAATCCCACCCCCTCAGCCCATCCCACCTTTCACCATTGACCTCAGCTCTTTAATCCCACCCCCTCAGCCCATCCCACCTATCACCATAGACCTCAGCTCTTTAATCCCACCCCCTCAGCCCATCCCACCTATCACCATAGACCTCAGCTCTTTAATCCCACCCCTCAGCCTCTCTCAGCCCATTTCACCTATCATCATAGACCTCAGCTCTTTAATCCCACCTCTCTCAGCCCATCCCACCTTTCACCATAGACCTCAGCTCTTTAATCCCACCCCCTCAGCCCATCCCACCTTTCACCATTGACCTCAGCTCTTTAATCCCACCCCCTCAGCCCATCCCACCTTTCACCATTGACCTCAGCTCTTTAATCCCACCCCCTCAGCCCATCCCACCTATCACCATAGACCTCAGCTCTTTAATCCCACCCCCTCAGCCCATCCCACCTTTCACCATTGACCTCAGCTCTTTAATCCCACCTCTCTCAGCCCATCCCACCTATCACCATAGACCTCAGCTCTTTAATCCCACCTCTCTCAGCCCATCCCACCTATCACCATAGACCTCAGCTCTTTAAGAGAGAACTAACCAAATAACATGAAAAACAGTCAGAAAAAAAGGTTATTTGTTCTTAATGTATGAGGGTTCACAGACTAATTAGCCCTCGTGGGAATTGTCCTATATGGATAGGGCCACATTGATACGTATTTTACAGAAGAAACATGACAAGTATTTGCATAACGATGGTAGCAATTCAAAGGGAACAGTTTAGAGATAATCAAATGATTATACCGAAGGTGAGGACACAACAGTTCACCTGACACAAGACTGAATCCAAACACATTAACACTGTTGATTTGATGTGTATCTTACATTGACTGTACTTTTCACAGCATTTGTTGATAAGGACATGTGAAAATACTCTGGATACATTCAGTAACATGATCAGATTATTCCTGGGAAATGTGGGGTAGATACAACATAAGACGGGAACAAAGACAAAGGGTTTGAGTGAGAGGACTAACCGGTGTCTATCCTATACAGAACATCGGGCTCAATTCACTCCCTACCTCTCCCCCTAGGCCCTATCCCTCGGGTGTTTGCATAATATTACCAATATGTGGGAATATCCACTACACAGCAATCAGGGGGTTAACATTGTAGAGTTAGGGCCTAGGGGAAGGGGTTGGGAGGGATTTAGGATCGGCTGAATGATTACAAACGTACCGCTTAGACGGACACTGGAGGTCCATCTTCTATATAGGCTGTTGTTTGCATGTCCATTTCAATGTAGCCTATAGATGTGAGGTACAGCGCGCTCGGGAAAGTATTCAGACCCCTCAACTTTTCCCACAGTTTAGTTATTTTACTTTTCTCTCTCTCATCAATCTGACACACAATTACCAAATAATGACAAAGCAAAAAAACACTTAAAAAAATCTTTTTTTTTTAGAAATGTTTGCCAAATAAATTGTATTTTATTTTTTAAAGCAAAACAGAAATACCTTATTTACATCAGTATTCAGACCCTTTGCTATGAGACTCAACAATGACCTCAGGTTGCATCCTGTTTCCATTGATCATCATCCCTGAGATGTTTCTACAACTTGATTGGAGTCCAACTGTGATAAATTCAATTGATTGGACATGATTTGGAAACACACCTGTCTCTATATAAGGTCCTACAGTTGACAGAGCAAAGTCCAAGCCACGAGGTCAAAGGAATTGTCCGTAGAGCTCCGGGACAGGATACCACTAGCATTCTGAATGCACCAAACACACATATTGATGCTCAGACATCTCCAATGTTGCAGCAGAGGGTTTGGTTGTGAAGGAGTGGTAGTGAAGGAGTGGTTGTGAAGGAGTGGTAGTGAAGGAGTGGTAGTGAAGGAGTGGTTGTGAAGGAGTGGTAGTGAAGGAGTGGTAGTGAAGGAGTGGTTGTGAAGGAGTGGTAGTGAAGGAGTGGTAGTGAAGGTTTGGTAGTGAAGGTTTGGTAGTGAAGGAGTGGTAGTGAAGGAGTGGTAGTGAAGGAGTGGTAGTGAAGGAGTGGTAGTGAAGGTTTGGTAGTGAAGGAGTGGTAGTGAAGGAGTGGTAGTGAAGGAGTAGTAGTGAAGGAGTGGTAGTGAAGGTTTGGTAGTGAAGGAGTGGTAGTGAAGGAGTGGTAGTGAAGGAGTGGTAGTGAAGGTTTGGTAGTGAAGGAGTGGTAGTGAAGGAGTGGTAGTGAAGGAGTGGTAGTGAAGGTTTGGTAGTGAAGGAGTGGTAGTGAAGGAGTGGTAGTGAAGGTTTGGTAGTGAAGGAGTGGTAGTGAAGGTTTGGTAGTGAAGGAGTGGTAGTGAAGGAGTGGTAGTGAAGGAGTGGTAGTGAAGGAGTGGTAGTGAAGGAGTGGTAGTGAAGGTTTGGTAGTGAAGGAGTGGTAGTGAAGGAGTGGTAGTGAAGGAGTGGTAGTGAAGGAGTGGTAGTGAAGGAGTCGAAGGAGATTCTGGAGGTGCTGTCAGTGCAGCTATAATTGATGGGGTCAGGAGTAGACACTGAAAGACAGAAATGAGCGCAGACATTAGGCTACATATCAGCGGAATTATCTAGAGGGACTTACAATAACTGTATTCAACTAAAGTAGGGTTAAAAGAACAAAACAACAACTAAGAAACGACATTTCACAGTCATTGGAAAGTGAAAACCTTCTTTAAATCCTTGTTCAGTGTGGAACGTTCAGACTTAACCCATTACCAATCTCTTCGGTAGAAGTGGTCAGTCAGATATTTTACCCACAATCTCTTCCTGTCTTTGAAAGGAAAACGCGAGCTCTGGCCCTGACGTCACAGCACTAGAAGGCGGTATACAGTGACACTTGGAATGAATAAAAACCATGGATCAATAATTCACAAAGTCTCTGAAGAACCACGGGAGCTTATTTCATTCATGGACAATGGAGCAGACAAAAGGGAGCGACGCTCAGTGCAGGCAGGCCATTCACAACACTTGGTGACTGGTGGGAGAGGCCTATTAGCCTACTTTAAATAGGCCAAGATAAAATGGCAACAAAATCATTAAAGGGATGATGAACTCCTGGATACCATGATAATGTCTCTGCGTCCAGTATGAAGGAAGTTAAGAGGTAGCCAATGCTAACTAGCGTTAGCGCAATGACTGGAAGCTAGCATGCTAATAGACACCCATAGACGGAGAGTCATTGGGTATCTGTGGCTAATAGATACCTATAGACTTTTTATTTAACCTTTATTTAACTAGGCAAGTCAGTTAAGAACAAATTCTTATTTACAATGAGGGCCTACAGCGGCCAAACCCTAACCCGGACGACGCTGGGCCAATTGTGCACCGCCCTATGGGACTCCCAATCACGGCCGGTTGTGATACACCCTGGAATCGAACCAAGGTCTGTAGTGACGCCTCTAGCACTGAGATACAGTGCCTTAGACCGCTGCGCCACTCAGGAGGCCATATTAAAAGGGCCTCAATACCAAAATCCCAAAGTATCCCCTTTAATTATTAAATCACAAAAACAAAACGAATTGAATAAATATGAATCATATCAATAGATAGCTACGTGAGTATTGTGGACACGGCAAATAGATAACTAACCTGGTGAATCTAGCCAGTGTGGCCAGACCTAGGACCCCTCCCAGTCCGTAAACACTGAGCAGTATGGCGTTGATGATGACGTCAGCATGCATCACGTACAGCTGCCATACCAGGAAGTAGACGGACAACAGGGCCGTAGCCACCGTCATGGCCAGGTTAGCCCACATATAACCCTCCGTCTCCTGCAGGTTACCCCTCACACCTGGAAGGAGGTGGGTGGGGAAGGGGGGGGGGGAGACATAGCACAGGGTCCTTTCCGGTCCAGAATCTCCTCCCCCAAAAATATTTTGGGTATCTCAGATTTTTCTGTCAATTCTCACATAGGAACTTCGTTGAGAGGAATGATGTTTGAAATTATTTGTACATTTGTTACAAGAATCACGATGAAAGTGTCCATTTTAGGCCCTTCATAGACTTGTACATGCCTCCCGTAAGACTCTATGATCTGTGAACCGTACATGAATACAGACAACATCTAGTCATTATTCTCCTTATAGTGTTCTCTAATGTGACATGCTGACCAGACCGGGCACATCACGTGCGCGAGCGTCACAAAATAAATTTAGAAATCCATGTTATTCAATTATTGCACCCACACTGCTCGCACGGGCCAACGAGCGTCTGCGTTGCCAAGGGCTACAATAGAACTCCTTTCTATTTCTGACGCAGATCGGGCTGAAAGTTCTGCCTCTCCCATCTCCTCATTGGTTTATAGAAGCAGGAATCCACCGTGCCATCTCCTCATTGGTTTATAGAAGCAGGAATCCACCGTGCCATCTCCTCATTGGTTTATAGAACCAGGAACCCACCGTGCCATCTCCTCATTGGTTTATAGAAGCAGGAACCCACCGTGCCATCTCCTCATTGGTTTATAGAAGCAGGAACCCACGTGCCATCTCCTCATTGGTTTATAGAAGCAGGAACCCACGTGCCATCTCCTCATTGGTTTATAGAAGCAGGAACCCACGTGCCATCTCCTCATTGGTTTATAGAAGCAGGAACCCACGTGCCATCTCCTCATTGGTTTATAGAAGCAGGAACCCACGTGCCATCTCCTCATTGGTTATACCCACGTGGGTGATTGAAAGAAGAAATGTTTTGCCGGTTCTCGTGGTAAAAGTGTAGATGCCAATCACCATATAAGTTCAAAGATGAAAAAGCCTGGAAGGAGGAGAGAAGACTGGAAACGATTTGGTTGGCCGTTTTATGTGTGGATTAATTTTCGGAGTAGAAGAGACCTTGTGCATTTCAGGTAAAATAACAACTTAATGTTTATATCCCAGGACAAATTAGCTAGCAACAGCAAACTAGCTAAATAGGACACATTAGCTAGCAAGTGCAAGCTAGCTAAATTGCCATACATGTTTAATGCTTTTCGACCTGTCCCCAAATTAATGTCATTAGTTCAGAGTTTGTTTTGATATTTTAACCTGCGTGTCGTGATCGCATTTGGTGTGGGGGGGACAAAATAAATGTATGCATGATGGCGCACGATGGCGCACGATAGCGCACGATGGCGCACGCTAGTGCACGATGGCGCACGATGGCGCACGATGGCGCACGATGGCGCACGATAGCGCACGCGCGCAGCCGGTCTGGGTTCTGTGTTAGTGTCATTATACTGTCAGACTACATGATCTGTGAAACGTACATGAAACAGACAACATCTTAGTGTCATTATACTCCTTATAGTGTTCTGTAACATGTGGAGTATATCTAGACAACAAAATAAAGAAATTCACGATGTATTAATTTATATAATAAAATATTAATATCTCAAAATGACCCTTTTGAATTTTGTTAATTTGAACACATATTTCCAGAGTGAGCTCTATGCTAATTCTGAAGGAATGCACCAACACCGTGAATGGGAAAATGGATTCACCAACACCGTGAATGGGGAAAATGGATTCACCAACACAGTGAATGGGGAAAATGGATTCACCAACACAGTGAATGGGGAAATGAAATCACTAACACAGTGAATGGGAAAATGGATTCACCAACACCGTGAATGGGGAAATGAAATCACTAACACCGTGAATGGGAAAATGGATTCACCAACACAGTGAATGGGGAAATGAAATCACTAACACCGTGAATGGGAAAATGGATTCACCAACACAGTGAATGGGGAAAATGGATTCACCAACACAGTGAATGGGGAAATGAAATCACTAACACCGTGAATGGGAAAATGGATTCACCAACACCGGGAATGGGAAAATGGATTCACCAACACAGTGAATGGGGAAAATGGATTCACCAACACAGTGAATGGGGAAAATGGATTCACCAACACAGTGAATGGGGAAATGAAATCACTAACACCGTGAATGGGAAAATGGATTCACCAACACCGTGAATGGGAAAATGGATTCACCAACACAGTGAATGGGAAAATGGATTCACCAACACCGTGAATGGGGAAAATGGATTCACCAACACAGTGAATGGGGAAAATGGATTCACCAACACAGTGAATGGGGAAATGAAATCACTAACACAGTGAATGGGAAAATGGATTCACCAACACAGTGAATGGGAAAATGGATTCACCAACACAGTGAATGGGGAAATGAAATCACTAACACAGTGAATGGGAAAATGGATTCACCAACACAGTGAATGGGAAAATGGATTCACCAACACAGTGAATGGGGAAATGAAATCACTAACACAGTGAATGGGAAAATGGATTCACCAACACCGTGAATGGGGAAAATGAAATCACTAACACAGTGAATGGGAAAATGGATTCACCAACACAGTGAATGGGGAAATGAAATCACCAACACAGTGAATGGGAAAATGGATTCACCAACACAGTGAATGGGGAAAATGGATTCACCAACACAGTGAATGGGGAAAATGGATTCACCAACACAGTGAATGGGGAAAATGGATTCACCAACACAGTGAATGGGGAAAATGGATTCACCAACACAGTGAATGGGGAAAATGGATTCACCAACACAGTGAATGGGAAAATGGATTCACCAACACAGTGAATGGGGAAAATGGATTCACCAACACAGTGAATGGGAAAATGGATTCACCAACACAGTGAATGGGGAAAATGGATTCACCAACACAGTGAATGGGGAAAATGGATTCACCAACACAGTGAATGGGGAAAATGGATTCACCAACACAGTGAATGGGAAAATGGATTCACCAACACAGTGAATGGGAAAATGGATTCACCAACACAGTGAATGGGAAAATGGATTCACCAACACAGTGAATGGGAAAATGGATTCACCAACACAGTGAATGGGGAAATGGATTCACCAACACAGTGAATGGGAAAATGGATTCACCAACACAGTGAATGGGGAAATGGATTCACCAACACAGTGAATGGGGAAATGGATTCACCAACACAGTGAATGGGAAAATGGATTCACCAACACAGTGAATGGGGAAATGGATTCACCAACACAGTGAATGGGAAAATGGATTCACCAACACAGTGAATGGGGAAATGGATTCACCAACACAGTGAATGGGAAAATGGATTCACCAACACAGTGAATGGGGAAATGGATTCACCAACACAGTGAATGGGGAAATGAAATCACCAACACAGTGAATGGGAAAATGGATTCACCAACACAGTGAATGGGGAAATGGATTCACCAACACAGTGAATGGGAAAATGGATTCACCAACACAGTGAATGGGGAAATGGATTCACCAACACCGTGAATGGGAAAATGGATTCACCAACACAGTGAATGGGGAAAATGGATTCACCAACACAGTGAATGGGGAAAATGGATTCACCAACACAGTGAATGGGGAAAATGGATTCACCAACACAGTGAATGGGAAAATGGATTCACCAACACAGTGAATGGGAAAATGGATTCACCAACACAGTGAATGGGAAAATGGATTCACCAACACAGTGAATGGGAAAATGGATTCACCAACACAGTGAATGGGGAAATGGATTCACCAACACAGTGAATGGGAAAATGGATTCACCAACACAGTGAATGGGGAAATGGATTCACCAACACAGTGAATGGGGAAATGGATTCACCAACACAGTGAATGGGAAAATGGATTCACCAACACAGTGAATGGGGAAATGGATTCACCAACACAGTGAATGGGAAAATGGATTCACCAACACAGTGAATGGGGAAATGGATTCACCAACACAGTGAATGGGAAAATGGATTCACCAACACAGTGAATGGGGAAATGGATTCACCAACACAGTGAATGGGGAAATGAAATCACCAACACAGTGAATGGGAAAATGGATTCACCAACACAGTGAATGGGGAAATGGATTCACCAACACAGTGAATGGGAAAATGGATTCACCAACACAGTGAATGGGGAAATGGATTCACCAACACCGTGAATGGGAAAATGGATTCACCAACACAGTGAATGGGAAAATGGATTCACCAACACAGTGAATGGGGAAATGGATTCACCAACACAGTGAATGGGGAAATGGATTCACCAACACAGTGAATGGGGAAAATGGAATCACCAACACAGTGAATGGGGAAAATGGATTCACCAACACAGTGAATGGGGAAAATGGATTCACCAACACAGTGAATGGGGAAAATGGATTCACCAACACAGTGAATGGGGAAAATGGATTCACCAACACAGTGAATGGGGAAAATGGATTCACCAACACAGTGAATGGGGAAAATGGAATCACCAACACAGTGAATGGGGAAATGGATTCACCAACACAGTGAATGGGGAAATGGATTCACCAACACAGTGAATGGGGAAAATGGATTCACCAACACAGTGAATGGGGAAAATGGATTCACCAACACAGTGAATGGGAAAATGGATTCACCAACACAGTGAATGGGAAAATGGATTCACCAACACAGTGAATGGGAAAATGGATTCACCAACACAGTGAATGGGAAAATGGATTCACCAACACAGTGAATGGGAAAATGGATTCACCAACACAGTGAATGGGGAAAATGGATTCACCAACACAGTGAATGGGAAAATGGATTCACCAACACAGTGAATGGGGAAATGGATTCACCAACACAGTGAATGGGGAAAATGGATTCACCAACACAGTGAATGGGGAAAATGGATTCACCAACACAGTGAATGGGAAAATGGATTCACCAACACAGTGAATGGGGAAAATGGATTCACCAACACAGTGAATGGGGAAATGGATTCACCAACACAGTGAATGGGGAAAATGGATTCACCAACACAGTGAATGGGAAAATGGATTCACCAACACAGTGAATGGGAAAATGGATTCACCAACACAGTGAATGGGGAAATGGATTCACCAACACAGTGAATGGGGAAAATGGATTCACCAACACAGTGAATGGGAAAATGGATTCACCAACACAGTGAATGGGAAAATGGATTCACCAACACAGTGAATGGGAAAATGGATTCACCAACACAGTGAATGGGGAAATGGATTCACCAACACAGTGAATGGGGAAATGGATTCACCAACACAGTGAATGGGAAAATGAATTCACCAACACAGTGAATGGGAAAATGGATTCACCAACACAGTGAATGGGGAAATGGATTCACCAACACAGTGAATGGGAAAATGGATTCACCAACACAGTGAATGGGAAAATGGATTCACCAACACAGTGAATGGGGAAATGGATTCACCAACACAGTGAATGGGAAAATGAATTCACCAACACAGTGAATGGGAAAATCATTAAATATACCAGAGACCACCACACTACAAACTTGACGTTTGAAGAGTATATTATATTATATTATTATTTTAAAAAAGGATAATAACATTAAGATTTTTTTATGTTGAATAATTGAAAGTGAAAACGTCTATTTCCGAATCTAGACACACACTCCACATGTTAG
Source organism: Oncorhynchus mykiss (assembly GCF_013265735.2). Lineage (NCBI taxonomy): Eukaryota > Metazoa > Chordata > Actinopteri > Salmoniformes > Salmonidae > Oncorhynchus > Oncorhynchus mykiss. Next base: position 4,065,572 of record NC_050570.1, on the reverse strand, counting down.
AGAACACTAGAAGGAGAATAATGACCAGATGTTGTCTGTTTCATGTACGGTTCACAGATCATAGGGTCTGGCAGGAGGCATGTACAGGTCTATGAAGGGCCTAAAATTGCAAATTTCATCGTGATTTTCTCAAAAAATAATTTTGTGATACAAATGTAAAAAGCATTTCAAACATCCTTCCTTCCAATGAAGTCATTATGTGAGAATTTCCAGAAAAATCTGAGAGAAAAAATATTTCTGCTCAGGATGAATGCCTGAACGTCAGACCCCCACTACAACTCACCACAGTAGAGTCAGACCCCCACTACAACTCACCCCAGTAGAGTCAGACCCCCACTACAACTCACCACAGTAGAGTCAGACCCCCACTACAACTCACCACAGTAGAGTCAGACCCCCACTACAACTCACCCCAGTAGAGTCAGACCCCCACTTACATCTCACCCCAGTGTCAGACCCCCACTACAACTCACCCCAGTAGAGTCAGACCCCCACTACAACTCACCCCAGTGTCAGACCCCCACTACAACTCACCCCAGTAGAGTCAGACCCCCACTACAACTGACCTCAGTAGAGTCAGACCCCCACTACAACTCACCTCAGTAGAGTCAGACCCCCACTACAACTCACCCCAGTAGAGTCAGACCCCCACTACAACTCACCCCAGTAGAGTCAGACCCCCACTACAACTCACCTCAGAGTCAGACCACCACTACAACTCACCTCAGTAGAGTCAGACCCCCACTACAACTCACCTCAGTAGAGTCAGACCCCCACTACAACTCACCTCAGTAGAGTCAGACCCCCACTACAACTCACCTCAGTAGAGTCAGACCCCCACTACAACTCACCCCAGTAGAGTCAGACCCCCACTACAACTCACCCCAGTAGAGTCAGACCCCCACTACAACTCACTTCAGAGTCAGACCCCCACTACAACTCACCTCTGTAGTGTCAGACCCCCACTACAACTCACCACAGTTGAGTCAGACCCCCACTACAACTCACCTCAGTAGAGTCAGACACCCACTACAACTCACCTCAGAGTCAGACCCCCCCACAACTCACCCCAGTAGAGTCAGACCCCCACTACAACTCACCCCAGTAGAGTCAGACCCCCACTACAACTCACCTCAGTAGAGTCAGACCCCCACTACAACTGACCTCAGTAGAGTCAGACCCCCACTACAACTCACCTCAGTAGAGTCAGACCCCCACTACAACTCACCCCAGTAGAGTCAGACCCCCACTACAACTCACCCCAGTAGAATCAGACCCCCACTACAACTCACCCCAGTAGAGTCAGACCCCCACTACAACTCACCCCAGTAGAGTCAGACCCCCACTACAACTTACCACAGTAGAGTCAGACCCCCACTACAATTCACCCCAGTAGAGTCAGACTCCCACTACAACTCACCACAGTAGAGTCAGACCCCCACTACAACTCACCACAGTAGAGTCAGACCCCCACTACAACTCACCCCAGTAGAGTCAGACCCCCACTACAACTCACCCCAGTAGAGTCAGACCCCCACTACAACTCACCCCAGTAGAGTCAGACCCCCACTACAATTCACCCCAGTAGAGTCAGACTCCCACTACAACTCACCACAGTAGAGTCGGAACAGCTCAAGACAAGCCATGAAGAAGAGCAGACCTACGTCCTGGGTTAGGAGGTCATCAGGGTAGCTCATCACACGACCTAGAGGACAGGCAGCAAACCAGAGACGGAGTCAAGACCAGAACTATCTCAGGACCATTTTTGCAACAGGCCTACAAACAAATGTCTCTTTGTCTAGGTATTTAGGCTGCACACAAACAGGGACAATAAAGATGTTCTGAACTGAATCAGAACGGTCGTGACACTCTAGTAGAGTACATGACGTAACAAAACAGTGTAGTGTGCATACAGAAGATTAGTCACTCTCTCTCTCTCTCTCTCTCTCTCTCTCTCTCTCTCTCTCTCTCTCTCTCTCACACAACAACAACAACAACAACAACAACAACAGTCTGCATACAGAAGATTAGTCACTCTCTCTCACTCAACAACAGCAACAACAAGAAAAACAACAACAACAACAACAACAGTCTGCATACAGAAGATTAGTCTCTATCTCACAACAACAACAACAACAGTCTGCATACATATTAGTCACTCTCTCTCTCTCTCTCTCTCTCTCTCTCTCTCTCTCTCTCACACACACAACAACAACAACAACAACAACAGTCTGCATACAGATTAGTCACTCTCTCTCTCTCTCTCTCTCACACAACAACAACAACAACAGTCTGCATACAGAAGATTAGTCACTCTCTCTCACACAACAACAACAACAACAACAACAGTCTGCATGCAGAAGGTGCCTCACTCTTGTAGATGATCATGCAGAATGTAGAGAGGAAGTAGAAGACATAGTAAAGAGCTGTCAGGTAGAGCAGGAGCTGGAGAGGAACAGACGACAGCTGGAGGTGGCGGTTAAGGGAGGATTTCATTATCTGTATTGTGTGTGTGTGTGTGTGTGTGTGTGTGTGTGTGTGTGTGTGTGTGTGTGTGTGTGTGTGTGTGTGTGTGTGTGTGTGTGTGTGTGTGTGTGTGTGTTCAATTCGTTTTAAAATATCCATACATTTTTAATTCCAAGGGAAGAAACACCTTGACACTTTTTAAAAAAACGTGTTGCTATGTTCATTGCTAGCTAACTTTATTTTGAAAAGGATACTACAACAGCAGACTTGCCTGCAAGGAAATCAAACAATGTGTGAAATTCTGTGAGCAAATATCAGTACATTTCTCACAACCGTATAAATACACACTATCTGTGCTAGCAGTAAATTAATCAGAATATGGGACTGTAAAATTATTAAATCCGAAAAACATTTGAAATTCATAGTTAGGTTTGTAATGCATCCGTGGCTATAGCAACGCATCCTACCTGCTCTGTTCGCCGCCATGTTGAACGTTGCTGCTCCTTCTTCACCAGTGTTGTCTAAATAACCAGCGGTTACATGTCTCCATCTAGTGCACTGGAAGGGGAAGTGCAGGGCAAAAAAACACCCCAGGTCCGGTCACGTTAAATCGGACATTGTAATTATCACAACACTCACAAATACGAAAACACACACACACACACACGCACACACACACACACACACTGAGGGTTATCTTGTGGAATGTGGCAGTGGCATGGGGTAAATAAGTGAAGAAACACATTTGCTCTCGAGAGAGAGAAAGGGTAATGAAATATAACAATTTACACCATAGAATTACTAAACGTATGTAGTTATTACTAAAATTATTACAACTTAGCTAATTCTATTTATATGGTTTACAAACCAGAAACTCCCGAAACTAATTTTTCATTTTCTCCTTTCCACCCCTGAATTAGTCCTTTTGGAAGTTTTAATTGGTAAACTCTCTCTT
>NC_050570.1:4047151-4059651 GCF_013265735.2 Oncorhynchus mykiss | reverse complement strand
GGTATCCATTGTCCTGCAATCAACAAGGTAACGAAATATATATACAAGAAGAATCGAACGAAGTCGAATAATTTCTCTGGGACATTATTTAACGATGTATTGATCGTTTTCCAACGCGGAATTCGCGTTGTGCGACTTATCTATGGCTATTTCTAATTAGGCTACCACTGAATGAGGTATAATAATTCTACCTGTTCACTTTTTTTGTGGATTGTTTTTATATTTAAAACGCTTGTTTTAGGCGTTGATGATTTAAAAACAAAACATGTAATATATATATATAAAGGGAAGGGAATAAAAGGAACAATAAAATAATTTTGTTCAGGTATCGCTCCTAAAACCGGAGAGGGAATCTCTCTCTATTTTTTGAACAAGGAGTGGATTTATGAGCGATAATAATTCCACGTTAGGACTTGGACTATAGTTGCCACAGCAGAGACATTTGGACACGCCGCCAGTCCCGACTGCGTGATGTATCCGTGAGAGTTGACCCCGATACAACGCAACTGTTTCGGCCGGACTCACAGGGAGCGGGGGAGTTCATGGAGGTTATTAGTGGGACCCGCTAGGATGGACGTGGTGGATGAAACCGAAGCGTTACAGAGATTCTTTGAGGGTAAGAACAATACACATTTATTTACAATATAGGCCATGTTAATGGGTTTTGTGTTGAATTTAAATGTGTGCCGGAACTAGGCTAAACAAATAATAGTCTCAGGTTGCACCTGACTGAATGGCACCCTCTTTACCAGAACTCACGCAACCTCGTTTCTCATTTTCTTATGGAAAGAAAACACTGTGTGAAAAACGTTGGATATATCGTAGTTCTTCTCATTCGTTGTCATATATTATTAGTGCACGTGCTATAGGCTAATTGTACTATTATCTAAAGCGGTTGGCCATTTTCACTGGGCCGGACAGTGTTGTTAAATGGAATATAGGACTACTATATAGGCTGCAGACCACGAACAAAAACACAGTGAAATGTCTTTTCAACTTCGTAGCCCTCTTTTTGTGTCTGTGTCTAATCGTGCCAGGTTTTGTATTCGACATCAGCGTTTGAATAGCATGCCTGTTATATAAACTCTACGGTTAGTGCACTGTGTAAGTACTCTAGTGCAGTGGTTCTCAAGCCTGGTCCTGGGGAACCAAAGGTGTGTCCATTTTTAGTAATTTTTTTTGTCCTAGCGCTACACACCTGATTAAAATCGTCAACTCATCAGGTTTTGATTATTTGAATCCAGTGTGTAGCGCTAGGGGGAAAAAACAACAAAAAAATAATGTACACACCTTTGGTTCCCCAGGACCAGGATTGAGAACCATTGCACTAGAGTACTCTATGTAATGAATTATAATGGATGAGTTTCAGAGCTGATAGTTCCAACAATGAAGAAAAGCAAGCAGGCTGAACCAGGAAGGTAGATGAGGATTCTTTTCTTTCCCTCAGACTTTTGGCCCCTTTAGGCTATAAAAGATTTTAAATTAATTTTATAGAAGATTTTTTTTTTAAAAAGGCTCTTGCAGATGTCTTTTGATTTGAATGATTGGGAGTTCCTCAAATAACTCAGTAATAAAAGATCAAAACAAGAACTAGAAAGAGTTGGAATGGTAAACAAAGTTGTTAAGAGCAAATGTGATGGTGACGAGTCGCAGGACTTGAAGAATGGGGAGAACGGGGAGTTCTGAGGAGAAAAGGGGAGGAGGAGAGAGAGAGAGGAATGCAGCATGAAGATAAATGGTGTGGTTTATAAAGGGGGTAAACTGGGGGTACACCGTGCGAGAGAGAGAGAGAGAAACCCAGACAGAGCGTATTACCGTTTGACATAATCCTTCGACGTAGAGTCTCAGGTTTACAGTCTCAGGTCTGTGTAAAACTGATACATATTTACATCTGTGTAAAACTGATACATATTTACATCTGTGTAAAACTGATACATATTTACATCTGTGTAAAACTGATACATATTTACATCTGTGTAAAACTGATACATATTTACATCTGTGTAAAACTGATACATATTTACATCTGTGTAAAACTGATACATATTTACATCTGTGTAAAACTGATACATATTTACATCTGTGTAAAACTGATACATATTTACATCTGTGTAAAACTGATACATATTTACCTCTGTGTAAAACTGATACATATTTACATCTGTGTAAAACTGATACATATTTACCTCTGTGTAAAACTGATACATATTTACATCTGTGTAAAACTGATACATATTTACATCTGTGTAAAACTGATACATATTTACCTCTGTGTAAAACTGATACATATTTACATCTGTGTAAAACTGATACATATTTACATCTGTGTAAAACTGATACATATTTACATCTGTGTAAAACTGATACATATTTACATCTGTGTAAAACTGATACATATTTACATCTGTGTAAAACTGGTGATTTGAAATAGGCACCTGGTAACCCAAAAGTAAAAATATGGTTCTAAATACATATTCATGCCCACTATGTGAACACCCTACTACGGCCCTCTGCCAATGGGGGCCGTCCTGAGTGCTTTATGGACCGTTTAAAATATGTGTGTGGATGCGGATTAGGATATACCTCTGTGCAACTGGTGATTTGAAATAGGCACCTGGTAACCCAAAAGTAAAATCTCAGGTTTACTGTCTGTGTAAAACTGAGATATGTTATTTTACAGAGGTTACGGTTGTTACAAATTATAATTGTTTACTACAGTATAATAAATCATAATTGTTTACTACATTATAATAAATCATAATTGTTTAATACATTATAATAAATTATAATTGTTTACTACAGTATAATAAATTATTATTGTTTACTACATTATAATAAATTATAATTGTTTACTACATTTTATACTTTACTACAGTACTGACATTTTTTTTGCATCCCATCCAGTCCCTTTTCTTAGTTGTTGTGGGGTCAAATAACTGTTTAACGGTTATAACTGTATCACTTTGCTAAGTTCGATGATGTTGTGGTTATGGTTGTTGTGATACCCTGAAAACGACCCTAATTCAGCCACACCTGTTGCTGAGGGGTGTATAAAATCGAGCACACAACCATGCAATCTCCATAGACAAACAATCTGCAGTAGAATGGCCCGTACTGAAAAGCTCAGTGACTTTCAACGTGGCACCGTCATCAGATGCCACCTTTCCAACCAGTCGGTTCGTCCAAGTTCTACCTCGCTAGAGCTTTAATGGTCGACTGTGCTGTTCACACAAGCTCACAGAATGGGAATGGCGAGTGCTGGTCAACTGTAAGTGCTGTTATTGTGAAGTGGAAACGTCTAGGAGCAACAACGGCTCAGCCGCGAAGTGGTAGGCCACACACGCTCGCAGAATGGGAATGGCGAGTGCTGAAGCGCATAGTGCGTGAAATCGTGTTGTCCTCGGGTTGCAACACTCACATCAGCACAAGAACTGTTCGTCGGGAGCTTCAGGCCTAAGCCTAAGATCACCATGCGCAATGCCAAGCGTCGGCTGGATTGGTGTAAAGCTCGCAGCCATTTGACTCTGGAGCAGTGGGAACGCGTTCTCTGGAGTGATGAATCACGCTTCAAATCAAATTTTATTTGTCACATACACATGGTTAGCAGATGTTAATGCGAGTGTAGCGAAATGCTTGTGCTTCTAGTTCCGACGATGCAGTAATAACCAACGAGTAATCTAACTAACAATTCCAAAACTACTGTCTCATACACACAAGTGTAAAGGGATGAAGAATATGTACATAAAGATATATGAATGAGTGATGGTACAGAATGGCATAGGCAAGATGCAGTAGATGGTATCGAGTACAGTGTATACATATCAGATGAGTAATGTAGGGTATGTAAACAAAGTGGCTAGTGATACATGTATTACATAAAGATGCAGTAGATGGTATAGAGTACAGTGTATACATATCAGATGAGTAATGTAGGGTATGTAAACAAATAAAGCACAGAATCGTCTAGAAGGTCTGTATGTATGCTGAAGCGTTAAGATTTCCCTTCACTGAAACTAAGGGGCCCGAACCATGAAAAACAGCTTGTCACCATCTGGGAAGGTCTTGATTTCCGACTGATGAATCTGGGTTTGGCAGATGCCAGGAGAACTCTACCTGCCCAAATTGCATAGTGCCAACTGTAAAGTTTGGTGGAGGAGGAATAATGGTCTGGGGCTGTTTTTCGTGGTTTGGGCTAGTGCCCTTAGTTCCAGTGAATGGAAATCTTAATGTTACAGCAAACAGGGACATTCTAGTTGATTCTGTGCTTCCAACTTTGTGGCAACAGTTTGGGGAAGTCCCTTTCCTGTTTCAGCATGACAATGCCCCCGTGCACAAAGCGAGGTCCGTACAGAAATAGTTTGTCAAGATCGGTGTGGAAGAACTTGACTGGCCTGCACAGAGTCCTGACCTCAACCCCATCAAAAAACCTTTTGGATGAATTGGAATGCTGACTGCGAGCCATGCCTAATCTCCCAACATCTGTGCCCGACCTCACTAAAGCTCTTTGTGGCTGAATGGAAGCAAGTCCCTGCAGCAATGTTCCAACATCTAGTGAAAATCCTTCCTGTTATAGCAGCAAACCAACTCCATATTAATGCCATTAATTAGATGTTCAACGAGCAGGTGTCCACATACTTCTGGACATGTAGTGTGTGTATTACTCATTGCCCTATACAGTGGGGCAAAAAAGTATTTAGTCAGCCACCAATTGTGCAAGTTCTCCCACTTAAAAAGATGAGAGAGGCCTGTAATTTCCATCATAGGTACATTTCAACTATGACAGACAAAATAAGAAAAAAAATCCAGAAAATCACATTGTAGGATTTTTTATGAATTTATTAGCAAATTATGGTGAAAATAAGTATTTGGTCAATAACAAAAGTTTATCTCAATACTTTGTTATATACCCTTTGTTGGCAATGACAGAGGTCAAACGTTTTCTCTAAGTCTTCACAAGGTTTTCACACACTGTTGCTGGTATTTTGGCCCATTCCTCCATGCAGATCTCCTCTAGAGCAGTGATGTTTTGGGGCTGTTGCTGGGCAATACGGACTTTCAACTCCCTCCAAAGATTTTCTATGGGGTTGAGATCTGGAGACTGGCTAGGCCACTCCAGGACCTTGAAATGCTTCTTACAAAGCCACTCCTTCGTTGCCCGGGCGGTGTGTTTGGGATCATTGTCATGCTTAAAGACCCAGCCAACGTTTCATCTTCAATGCCCTTGCTGATGGAAGGAGGTTTTCACTCAAAATCTCACGATACATCACCCCATTCATTCTTTCCTTTACACGGATCAGTCGCTCTGGTCCCTTTGCAGAAAAACAGCCCCAAAGCATGATGTTTCCACCCCCATGCTTCACAGTAGGTATGGTGTTCTTTGAATGCAACTCAGCATTCTTTGTCCGCCAAACACGACGAGTTGAGTTTTTACCAAAAAGTTCTGTTTTGGTTTCATCTGACCATATGACATTCTCCCAATCTTCTTCTGGATCATCCAAATGCCTGGACATGTACTGGCTTAAGCAGGGGGACCGTCTGGCACTGCAGGATTTGAGTCCCTGGTGGCGTAGTGTGTTACTGATGGTAGGCTTTGTTACTTTGGTCCCAGCTCTCTGCAGGTCATTCACTAGGTCCCCCCCGTGTGGTTCTGGGATTTTTGCTCACTGTTCTTGTGATCATTTTGACCCCACGGGGTGAGATCTTGCGTGGAGCCCCAGATCGAGGGAGATTATCAGTGGTCTTGTATGTCTTCCATTTCCTAATAATTGCTCCCACAGTTGATTTCTTCAAACCAAGCTATTGCAGATTCAGTCTTCCCAGCCTGGTGCAGGTCTACAATTTTGTTTCTGGTGTCCTTTGACAGCTCTATGATCTTGGCCATAGTGGGGTTTGGAGTGTGACTGTTTGAGGTTGTGGACAGGTGTCTTTTATACTGATAACAAGTTCAAACAGGTGCCATTAATACAGGTAACGAGTGGAGGACAGAGGAGCCTCTTAAAGAAGAAGTTACAGGTCTGTGAGAGACAGAAATCTTGCTTGTTTGTAGGTGACCAAATACTTATTTTCCACCATAATTTGCAAATAAATTCATTAAAAATCATACATTGTGATTTTCTGGATTTTTTTTCCTCATTTTGTCTGCCATAGTTGAAGTGTACCTATGATGAAAATTACAGGCCTCGCCTCATTTTTTTTAAGTGGGAGAACTTGCACAATTGGTGGCTGACTAAATACTATTTTGCCCCACTGTATAACTCATGGGTATTACTCATTGCCTTGTATAACTCATGGGTATTACTCATTGCCCTGTATAACTCATGGGTATTACTCATTGCCCTGTATAACTCATGGGTATTACTCATTGCCCTGTATAAACTCATGGATATTACTCATTGCCCTGTATAACTCATGGGTATTACTCATTGCCCTATATAACTCCTGGGTATTACTCATTGCCCTATATAACTCCTGGGTATTACTCATTGCCCTATATAACTCCTGGGTATTACTCATTGCCCTGTATAACTCATGGGTATTACTCATTGCCCTATATAACTCATGGGTATTACTCATTGCCCTATATAACTCATGGGCATTACTCATTGCCCTATATAACTCATGGGTATTACTCATTGCCCTATATAACATGGGCATTACTCATTGTCCTATATAACTCATGGGTATTACTCATTGCCCTATATAACTCATGGGCATTACTCATTGCCCTATATAAGTCATACCTGTCAAGAAATGCAGTTTCTGCGTGGTCAAATCCAGTGTATGACAGATAGGACCGATTCGTTGTGTATGTTTGACCGTTGGGGAAATCCCTTTAGGAGACGGCTCCCGCTACGGCTCAGTGATTGATGTGACTACTGTGTCAGACCTTCCCAGTCATGTGTCATTGTGTAATGTTGTGTTGAAACACAGTGTCAAGTGTTTAGAGAGACAAGAGACCATAAAGACGGAACATGTACCTCAAATGGCACTCTATTCCCTATTTAGTGCACTACTTTTGACCAGGGGCTATAGGGCATAGGGTGCACTACTTTTGACCAGGGGCTATAGGGAATAGGGTGCACTACTTTTGACCAGGGGCTATAGGGAATAGGGTGCACTACTTTTGACCAGGGGCTATAGGGCATAGGGTGCACTACTTTTGACCAGGGGCTATAGGGAATAGGGTGCACTACTTTTGACCAGGGGCTATAGGGCATAGGGTGCACTACTTTTGACCAGGGGCTATAGGGAATAGGCTGCACTACTTTTGACCAGGGGCTATAGGGAATAGGGTGCACTACTTTTGACCAGGGGCTATAGGGAATAGGGTGCACTACTTTTGACCAGGGGCTATAGGGAATAGGGTGCAGTACTTTTAGACTATATAGATTATATAGAGAATGGGGTTCCATTTGAGACACAGATAGAGACTGTAGCTAGGTGCCCAATAAATTAGGTTTAACACATTATTATGATAGTATATGCACTGTTGACTTGACTATACACAGTTATCCATGACTGTCAAGTGATCCCTAGTCCCTACCACTCTGACAACCATTTACAATGTTTACATTCTTTCTTTGGGAGTGAGAGAGAGAGAGAGAGAGAGAGGGAGAGAGAGGGGGGAGAGAGAGACACAGAGATGGAGAGAGAGAGGGGGGGAGAGAGAGACAGAGATGGAGAGAGAGAGGGGGGGAGAGAGATACACAGAGATGGAGAGAGAGGGGGGGGGGAGAGAGAGACAGAGATGGAGAGAGAGAGAGCGCAAGAGGGAGAGAGATACGGAGAGAGAGAGACACAGAGATGGAGAGAGAGAGGGGGAGAGAGAGAGAGATGGAGAGAAAGAGCGCAAGAGGGAGAGAGATACGGAAAGACACACAGAGACAGAGAGAGAGAGAGAGAGACACAGAGACTGAGAGAGAGAGAGAGAGAGAGAGAGAGGGGAGACAGAGATGGAGAGAGAGAGAGAGAGAGAGGGAGAGAGAGAGAGACAGAGAGGGGTGCGAGAGAGAGAGAGACAGAGAGTGGTGCGAGAGAGAGAGAGAGAGAGAGAGAGACAGAGAGAGAGAGAGAGAGAGAGAGAGAGATGTTCTTACATTGGCTTTAAGACTGTAATGGTTGCTTCATAGAGGTAGAAAGAGTAAACCACTGGAGTTCTATTTACAGTTCAGTGAACAGTTACTTAGACATCAGTCAGAAGGTGGGAGGACAGGTAAGAAAGCCAGCCACCCTCACATTAACTCTTTCCAGTGTATTTTTTATTGAATAATATCTTATCTTTTTTTTTTTTTACTTTTTTTTTCTTGATTACAATCTTGTCTCATCACTGCAACTCCCCAACAGTCTTGGGAAGGGTCGAAGGTCGAGTAATGCGCCCTCTGAAACATGACCCGCCAAACGGCGCTTTCTTAATTAACACGCGCCTGCTTAACCCGGAAGCCAGCTGCACCAATGTGTCAGAGGAAACAGAGGAAACACTGTTCAACTGACAACCAGAGTCAGCTTGCAGGCGCCCGGCCCTCCACAAGGAGTCACTAGAGCAAGATGAGCCAAGTAAGAGCCCTAATCCGGACGACACTGGCCCTACGGGACTACCGGTCATGGCCAGGATCGAACCCCAAGGCTGTAGTGACGCTGCAACACTGCGACGCAGTGCGTCAGACCACTGTGCCACTCGGGGTGCACACATTGTAGTTGTTTCATAGTAATATTAAACACCCTAATACTGTAGCATTGGCTATGTTTTTAAAAAATTTACAATTCTGTGAACTGTCTTGTGCAATGAAAAAAAAAATGTACACAATTACTGTTGGCAAAGGTGTCAACTAGACGAGGAGCTGGCAGGTTATTTGTAGCATGATATCTACTTTGCTGCTAATTAGCATTTTTAAACGTGAGAGTAAATAGAGATGAATATTTTGATAAAGGGTTCGCCTGTACCTGTTTCTAAAAATCCCTTGTGGGAAAAATGAAAGGGTGTTTTGACCGCTAGGGTTTATGGGTATTATGACACCTCCACTGTGGAACTCTACAGCAACCTGGTCAAGAGGTTTGGATCTCTGTGTATTTAACAGCTTTAGTGTTTCCTTGACAAGGTTCATGTCTCGGGTTCTACCCGCCGACTTTGCTACGTTTACATTTTAATCATTTAGCAGGCGTTCTTGTCCAGTGCGACTTAAAGGAGTAATTAGGATTAAGTAACTTGCTCAAGGGCACATCGACAGATTTTTCACCTAGTCGGCTCGAATCCTGAAACCTTTCTGACCCGAAGCGCTTAACTGCTACGCTATCTGCTGCAGATAGATAATGTCTTAAAGAGAACATGGAGCCACTTCAGATAGATAATGTCTTAAAGAGAGAGCCACTTCAGATAGATAATGTCTTAAAGAGAGCGCCATTTCAGATAGATAATGTCTTAAAGAGAGAGCCACTTCAGATAGATAATGTCTTAAAGAGAGCGCCATTTCAGATAGATGTCTTAAAGAGAGAGCCACTTCAGATAGATAATGTCTTAAAGAGAGAGCCATTTCAGATAGATAATGTCTTAAAGAGAGAGCCATTTCAGATAGATAATGTCTTAAAGAGAGAGCCATTTCAGATAGATAATGTCTTAAAGAGAGCGCCATTTCAGATAGATAATGTCTTAAAGAGAGAGCCATTTCAGATAGATGATGTCTTAAAGAGAGAGCCACTTCAGATAGATAATGTCTTAAAGAGAGAGCCATTTCAGATAGATAATGTCTTAAAGAGAGAGCCATTTTGTAACGATTCTCCTCTTGTGAAGTAGAGTCGGACCAAAATGCAGTGTGTAGATTGCGATCCATGTTTTAATGAACAAACGTAAAACACGAATCAATGCAAACACTACAAAATAAAGAACGTGATGAACGTAACGAAAACCTAACACAGCCTATCTGGTGAAAAACACAGACAGGAACAATCACCCACAAACACACAGTGAAACCCAGGCTACCTAAGTATGATTCTCAATCAGAGACAACTAATGACACCTGCCTCTGATTGAGAACCATACTAGGCCGAAAACATAGAACTGCCCCAAAACATAGAAAAACAAACAGACTGCCCACCCAACTCACGCCCTGACCATACTAAATAAATACAAAAACAAAGGAAATAGAGGTCAGAACGTGACAGTACCCCCCCCCAAAGGTGCGGACTCCGGCCGCAAAACCTTGACCTATAGGGGAGGGTCTGGGTGGGCGTCTGTCCGCGGTGGCGGCTCTGGCGCGGGACGCGGACCCCACTTCGCCATTGTCTCAGTCCGCCTTATTGTCCGCCTCCGTGGCTTACTCACCATGCCCACCCCTCTCAATGACCCCACTGGACAGAGGGGCTGCTTGGGACAGAGGGGCAGCTGCTCGGGACAGAGGGACAGCTGCTCGGGACAGAGGGACAGCTGCTCGGGACAGAGGGGCTCTAGCGGCCCCTGGCTGACTGGCGGCACTGGCGGCCCCTGGCTGACTGGCGGCACTGGCGGCCCCTGGTTGACTGGCGGCACTGGCGGCCCCTGGCTGACTGGCGGCGCTGGCGGCCCCTGGCTGACGGGCGGCGCTGGCGGCCCCTGGCTGACGGGCGGCGCTGGCGGCCCCTGGCTGACGGGCGGCGCTGGCGGCCCCTGGTTGACTGGCGGCGCTGGCGGCCCCTGGCTGACTGGCGGCGCTGGCGGCCCCTGGCTGACTGGCGGCGCTGGCGGCCCCTGGCTGACGGGCGGCGCTGGCGGCCCCTGGCTGACGGGCGGCGCTGGCGGCTCCTGGCTGACGGGCGGCGCTGGCGGCGCTGGGCAGACGGGCGGCGCTGGCGGCGTTGGGCAGACGGGCGGCGCTGGCGGCGTTGGGCAGACGGGCGGCGCTGGCGGCGTTGGGCAGACGGGCGGCGCCGGACAGGCGGGAGGCTCCGGCAGAGGCGCCGGACAGGCGGGAGGCTCCGGCAGAGGCGCCGGACAGGCGGGAGGCTCCGGCAGAGGCGCCGGACAGGCGGGAGGCTCCGGCAGAGGCGCCGGACAGGCGGGAGGCTCCGGCAGCGCTGGAGAGGAGGAAGGCTCTGGTAGCGCCGGAGAGGCGGGAGACTCCGGCAGCGCTGGAGAGGAGGAAGGCTCTGGACGGATGGGCCGGAGAGACAGCCTGGTACTGGGAGCTGCCACCGGAGGGCTGGGGTGTGGAGGTGGTGACGGATAGACCGGGCCGTGCAGGCGCACTGGAGCTCTTGAGCACCGAGCCTGCCCAACCTTACCCGGTTGAATGGTCCCGGTCGCCCTGCCAGTGCGGCGAGGTGGAATAGCCCGCACTGGGCTATGCAGGCGAACCGGGGACACCGTGCGCAAGGCTGGTGCCATGTAAGCCGGCCCAAGGAGACGCACTGGAGACCAGATGCGTAGAGCCGGCTTCATGGCACTTGGCTCGATGCCCACTCTAGCCCGGCCGATACGCGGAGCTGGAATGTACCGCACCGGGCTGTGCACCCGCACTGGGGACACCGTGCGCTCCACAGCATAACACGGTGCCTGCCCGGTCTCTCTAGCCCACCGGTAACCACAGGAAGTTGGCTCAGGTCTCCTACCTGGCGTAGCCATACTCCCTGTTAGCCCCCCCCCAATACATTTTTGGGGCTGACTCCCGGGCTTCCATCCACGACGCCGCGCTGCCTCCTCATACCAGCGCCTCTCCGCTTTCGCCGCCTCCAGTTCTTCTTTGGGACGGCGATATTCTCCTGGCTGAGCCCAGGGTCCTCTTCCGTCTAATTCGTCCTCCCATGTCCATACCTCCTCGCGCTGCTCCTGCTGCTGCTTTTTCCGTTGCCCATTACCACACCGCTTGGTCCTGTTGTGGTGGGTGATTCTGTAACGATTCTCCTCTTGTGAAGTAGAGTCGGACCAAAATGCAGCGTGTAGATTGCGATCCATGTTTTAATGAACAAACGTAAAACACGAATCAATGCAAACACTACAAAATAAAGAACGTGATGAACGTAACGAAAACCTAACACAGCCTATCTGGTGAAAAACACAGACAGGAACAATCACCCACAAACACACAGTGAAACCCAGGCTACCTAAGTATGATTCTCAATCAGAGACAACTAATGACACCTGCCTCTGATTGAGAACCATACTAGGCCGAAAACATAGAACTGCCCCAAAACATAGAAAAACAAACATAGACTGCCCACCCAACTCACGCCCTGACCATACTAAATAAATACAAAAACAAAGGAAATAGAGGTCAGAACGTGACACATTTCAGATAGATAATGTCTTAAAGAGAGAGCCATTTCAGATAGATAATGTCTTAAAGAGAGAGCCATTTCAGATAGATAATGTCTTAAAGAGAGAGCCATTTCAGATAGATAATGTCTTAATGAGAACACAGAGACCACTACAGACCCAGGATTTGGCATTTAACCTATTTAACCTGGGTCTCACACACACTCACACACACACTGCTGTAATGTACAGTATTTGTCTGGTGGTAAACTATGGTTAA